>NC_044316.2:33244731-33545969 GCF_007474595.2 Lynx canadensis | reverse complement strand
CGGCCCTGTGCTGCCTGAGCTTCCTGCCTGAAAAGAGGACTAGCACCCTGGGGTCAATGCCCTCCGAAAGCAGATCCAGTCCTAACGTACTCGAGATTTTTCTTTCACACCACCAACCAGCAATGGGAAAGACGCTGCGCTCCAAACTCTTGTTTCCGTTTCTTTCCCAATGTCCATTCTGGTTACTTAAGGGGTCGCCCATGGGAAAACAGATGCCAGAGACATTTCAGCAAAGCAGCAACGGCAACTCCCCCCAAATCACCATGAGTGTCCAGAAACGCTTACTGTGAAAGGAGAGATCGCTGTAAAGTAAGTGGCCACCAAGGAGCATGAAAATAATGACAAGACACACAAATCACAAATCACCAACTAGAAGATTCTGAAAAGCCATAGGAATGGCATAAATGCTAAACTTCAGCTCAAATCAACATCCACCTACTTGGTCCACAGTTGGGAGGTGAATATACCACAATTCCTGCACCCACTGGGTTCTCCCATTCCCATGGGGCTGAGAGAAAGGGTCAAGACCTCTTTTCTACAGAGCTGTGTGCCGGGGCACAGGAGGTTCCTTGGAGAAATGGGGACCCTGACTTGAACCAGAGGGTTTGTAAAAAGATCTGTGGAGGAGGGGGGCTGGAGTGGAAGAGTTTGATAACACGGTTCAGCAGGTGGAGAAAGGAGGAATCCACATTCCAGGTGACTAGGGTGGCAGGAACAAAATCCAGGCTTCGGGGCAATAATCCAGGATATGGTGACTATCCTGGATTTCACGCAGGTATGTGTGTGCGGTAAGAGACATGGAGGGACAAAAACAGAGATAGAGAAAGAGATTCACTTTAACCTATATGCTGTGCAAAGTAATTCATTTGTTTTAAAGAGGGAAGTGACATGATAATTAGTTAGATCAGGGATTTAAAAAAATTATCTTCCAGGGGTGCCTGGGTGGCTCAGCCCGTTGAGCATCTGACTTCGGCTCAGGTCATGATCTTGCAGTCTGTGAGTTTGAGCCCCGCATCGGGCTCTGTGCTGACAGCTCAGAGCCTGGAGCTGCTTCGGATTCTGTGTCTCCCTCTCTCTCTGCCCCTCCCCCACTCATGCTCTCTCTCCGTCTCCAAAATAAATAAACATTAAAAAAAATGTTTTTTAAATATATTCCAAGGAAATCAAACCCACTGCTTTCCCCCACAAAACCATACACTCCAGGATAACACTAATAAGCACCATATACTGAACATTTGCCATTGCCAGGCATTCCATAATTGTGATCTTGTTTATTCTTTGCTGTAACCTTAAATATGTATTATGGTTCCCATTTCACAGGTGAGGACCTGAAGTTCTAAGAAAGAACTTAATCTGCATATCAATGGTGGAGCAAGGGCCACAGAAAAGGCTCTCACATTCTTTTTAAAAAATTTTTTTTTTAATGTTTATTTATTATTGAGAGACAGAGTGAGACAGAGCATGAGCATGGGAGGGGCAGAGAGAGGAGGAGACACAAAGAATCTGAAGCAGGCTCCAGGCTCTGAGCTGTCAGCACAGAGCCCAATGTGGGGCTCCAACCCACCAACTGCGAGATCATGACCTGAGCCGAAGTCAGACGCCCAACTGACTGAGCCACGGAGGCGCCCTAAGGCTCTCACATTCTAAAGGCTGCTGGTCCCTACCTGCAGTAGACACCTTTCACCATATGCTACTGATTTTATCAAACAAAACAATGGCCCTGGATTTTAATAGAAAGAGCCTCGGACAAGAAACACCATTATCAGTCTAGCTTGTCGAGGTTCACTCTTAGGAATGCCAAGTGCCACACCATAAGACACTATACAAAAAATTGGCCCAGGTAACAACACTCGCCTGACCACCTACCATGATATGGCTGGGTCACACATGACTTCATTTTTCTCCTATTCTAGCAAGAAACTGCCGTTGGGTTTGAGTGGGTAGAGCGACATTCCCACATTCTGTCCCTGGAGCCATTCCCATATGAAAAGGCTAAAAAGAGAAGAGAATCTGTCTTTCTGATGCGAATGATGTAAGAGGCAGTGGATGACACAGGCACCATGTTCTGTTCCCATAATGTTCTGATTTCTGGTCTAGTCTGCAGGAGCAAGCAGGAGAATCCTTCTGATTCTGTGATAGTGTCTCCCCTCAGAAAATACTCATTTCTGGCACAGTTAGCATGGAGATTGGATGAGACACTCAAGACTTTCTCTTTAGCTCCCACGGCTCAATCTGCTGAGTCCCATCTTCTGGAATTCCGGGGAAAAAGAGCTCAGTAACCTCACCTTGTCCTTCTCCTGAATATTCATAACTGTGACCTGCAACTATATTATTATGTAAATCGTGAAGCAGAGGAAGAAAGAAATGACTCATCAAAAATCTCTCTGAGGACCTTCATCAGAAACGCAGATCATAGAAGTTTCTGGATTCTAGGTGGGCACCTGGAATCTCAGCTTGTAGTTTTCTTTGGGGGGAAGATTAAAAAAAAAAGATGAACCATACGTTCCACTTTAGTGAGCAAGAGTAAAGAGACGCAAGCATTAAGAGCAGCTAAGAGCTCCATTTTACTCTGAGAAAGCAGGGTGTGATTTCCGTGGTGCTCTTACGTGGCTGTGCTCTGTGCAGGCCACTCCTGCTGGCAGGATGGGGACAATGTGCCCTGCAGAGACGTGGAGTCCCCACAGCCCACTCTTTCCACCAATTTTCAGTGTTTTCCTGAACAGATTTCCAGCTACAAAACACTCAGCTGTTGTGTAATAGCTTCGGTTACAGCTGAAAATGTTAGTCATTTCATTATACACACTCCAAAAAGGGTATATAAAACTTGTTTACAAGGGCAGAGTCGTCGTTCTGAAAACCGGCTTTATGAGGTTCTTCTACCTTGCCATATTTTAATTCTTGAAACCTGCAGCTACGGTCACTTTTTTGTAACTTCTAGCACAGGAACTTATTATTAAAACACTTGGCTCTGGTGAGTCTTGGTCCCTGCCCAAGGTCAGCCCAGGTCACGATCTCGCGGTCTGTGAGTTCGAGCCCCGCGTCGGGTTCTGGGCTGATGGCTCAGAGCCTGGAGCCTGCTTCTGATTCTGTGTCTCCCTCTCTCTCTGCCCCTCCCCCGTTCATGCTCTGTCTCTCTCTGTCTCAAAAATAAATAAACGTTAAAAAAAATTAGGTATTATTGTTGTTGAATTAATATCATTATCTTTTTTTGCATCAGAGCAGGGTTCTAGAATCTGTGACAAAGTGAGATTTTACAACCATGTCCTTCTGTTGTAATCACTTACTCTTTGAAAAAACTTTAGTGAGAGATCTTTGATACATAAAAATTGTGTATATTTAAGGTGTACAACCAGATGTTTTGATATATCTATATGTTATGAAATGATCACCATAAGCTAAATAATTTATCCATCATCTCTACATAGTTATCATTTTTTTTGGAGTGTGTATGTGTCTGCATGTTGAGATTAAGACTTCTCCTCTTAGCAAACTTCAAGCACACAATGCAGTATTCTTAACTATTGTCACCATGCTGTATATTAGATGTCCAGGACTCGTTCAGTCCTTGTCCAGAACTGTGTAACTGAACCTTTTGCCATTTTTTTAATTAAAAAAATTTTTTTAAGTTTATTTATTTCAAGAGAGAGAGCACAAGTGGGGTAGGGGCAGAGAGAGGGGAAGAGAGAATTCCAAGCAGGCTCCATGCGGTCAGCACAGAGCCCCATGTGAGGCTTGAACTCATGAACTGTGACATAGTGACCTGAGCCGAGATCAAAAGTCTGCTGCTTAACCGACTGAGCCACCCAGGTGCCCCTAAACCTTCTACCATTTGACCAACACCTCCTCATTAACCTCTCCTCCCCTCTTTCTTCCCTGAGCCCTGGCAACCACCATCCTACTCTGCTGTAAAGTAGTCAGTGTGACTATGTAAGGTTCCACATGTGGGATCACACAGTATTTGTCTTTCTGTGTCTGGCTTATTTCACTCAGCATAATGTCCTCTTTGTTCTTTGTCCTCGTTGTCACAGATGTGAGGGTTTCCTCGATAATATTCTATCGTGTGTGTGTGTGTGTGTGTGTGTGTGCATGTGTGTGTGTGCACGTATGTGTGTGCACATGTGTGTGCATCACATTTCTTTATCCATTTGCCCACTGACATATAGGCTGTTTCCATATCTTGATTATCGTGAATAGTGCTGCAATAAACACGGGGCTGCAGATGTCTCTCTGAGATCCAGATTTCATTTCCTATGAATCTACTCCCAGAAGTGGGATTGCTGGATCATATGGTAGTTCTATTTTTAACATTTTGAGGAACCTCCATGATACCTGTAAGCGTTTTCTTAAGGCAACTGAAAGTGAACAATGGTGAACTCTACATTTTTCTGCCTTTACCAAAGGGGTCCAGCAAGATTAATACTCCCATTTGACCTTGTCTGTGAACAAGTAAAGGCAGGACTTGGCATAGAACTGTCAGCATCCTGCATTCGTACGAGAGTACCTTCCAGATGCCATGTTTGTTAACAGACGTTTACCTCAGACTGGAAATTATTTGGCCCACAGGGCTATCCGAAATTATACTCTTGGGCTGGATTTGGAAATAACCTTGAGGGACCCACCTACCCAGTGAGCCACACAATTCCTTGTGCCACTTTTCACACAGACCACTGCAAGGCTGCAAATAGTGGAGTCTGGAGAGCTGGATTTTAAGTCCCAAGTATTGATGATGTAATCTGGAAGAAATTACCTAAACTCTCTGGGCCTCAGTTTTCTCATCTAAAAAAGGGAAACTACATTACTATTTATTTCAAAGAGTTTTCATGAAGACTAAAAGATGTAACAAAAAAAGAACATCGTGTGTTGATAAACCAAGATGAGGATTACATAAAGGTTACTTATTATTACTTTTGGTAAGCAGGGTCATGACCGTCTGCTCAGTCCATTATATCATAAGAAGTCTGAGGGTTTCTATGGCTGAAGATGGCCAGGATACACCTAAAAATATTTGTTGTATCTCTTTAAGTTTATTTATTTTGAGAGAGAGAGAGAGAGAGAGAGAGAGAGAGACAGACAGAAAGAGAGAATCCCAAGCAGGGATTGTCAGCACAGAGCCCAAAGCAGTGCTCCAACCCACAAACCACAAGATCATGACCAAGAGTTGGAGGCCCAACTGACTGAGCTACCGAGGTGCCCCTATTTGTTGTGTTTCTTACTCATATGTCAGAGCAGTGGGAGTGGCTGAAGATAGGGTATGATGGGGAGAGACAGGGCCTCCTTGCACAGGGCCATGCCAGACTACGTGGCTATGGAAAGGCAAGTGAGCCAGGGAGACAGTAAGTTTGCTTTACTTCTGATTTATTGGAAGTGAATTTCTTTACATTTTTCTTCCTTCCTTACAGCCATATCCCATTTCATCCTTAGGTTCTTTTCAATCCCATTCCTGGAAACCCTTTCTCCTCCAGTCTCTTGAGACCCTTTGGAATTAGCACTCATCAAGTATTAATTTTTAAATGGTAGAGGCTTTTAGGAGACCTAGTACTGACCCCATGAAATTAGTCCTAACTATTTGGAGCCATCCCATTAGGGAGAGGCTCGACCCCAGCCCGCATTGCAATGCTCATGGCCTCACCTGTCTAGAGGCCTCATTTGTAGCCTTCTCTTGTTTTCCTCTCTGAAACACCGAGCAAATTGAGTGGCTGGAAGTCTGGCTGCAAGCACTAGTTAGGGGAGTGGGCCAAATATGCAGTGAGTGTGCGTGCGTGCGCGCGCGTGTGTGTGGGTGTGTGTATCCACAACCCTGAGATCAAGATCTGAGCTGAGATTAAGAGCTGGACCCTAACCAACTGAGCCACCCAGGTACCCCTTCGGTATAAATTTGAGGGCATGGGGGAGGCAGACCTGCTGTTTCCTGCTGCAGATCTGCAAGGGGAACTGTCTGAGGGGAAGAGCTGGCTGGTAGGGGTTGTCGGCCACTGTCCATGCTCCACAGTTATCGTTCTGAGAGATGGTCTGGAGGATGGACGTGCTCCCCAATGTTAGCTGTCCCAAACAGTTCCTCATGACCCTGACTTTGGAGAACCAGCAGCAAGTAGGTTTCCTCTGCCTCCTCGACTTTTATCCATGCAGCAGAAACATGCTAAAGACTTGTACTGATATATATGCCAATAACCGCATTGACTTCTCTACCCCATTAAAATATTGGGGGGGGGGTAGCGGTATTCAGAATGTAAGTCCCAGCAACAGCCATCCTGATGGGCTGAGGTGTGGAAAAAAGGAAATAAAGACTGAGAATGGGACCAAGAGACATTGCACCAGCTTCTTGATTTACTCGCCCTCCCTACTCCCCACTACTTGTGAGCTGTGTTGTGCTGATCCATTAAAGCCGAGCACAGACACTGGAAGTTTTGAAATTTTAACATAAAACACGTTGCATGCCCCGTGTGAAGCTACTGCCACTCCGCTTCAAATTCAGCTTTCCACACTTTGTTTTGTGAGGCTGGGGCCAGGACCCTGCGAACCACATTCTGCCTTTGCTGGCTGCAGCCATGCCAGGTTCCGCCAGGAGGGGGCGCTGTCGGAGCCTGGGAGGCCAAGGACAGCGCGGTTCCCCGGTCCGCTGTGAGCTCCTGGCAACATGCTGCTGGCCTCTGCTTTCTCTGCTCCAGCAGCAGCAGTTCCGTCTGGTAACAGCAATTTAATCCAGTTTGCAGTTTTCCCAACGTCACGGAGCCAGCCTCATGGCGACCCTTCAGAGACATCAGCACCATCCAGGCTCCTCAGGGGGTTGGGTCCTCTCAGCGCAGAGATGTGAACATTGGCCAAACAACTCCCACTTCTCAGAGCTCTAAGTTTCAGCCACATCAGCCAAGCTTCTAGGCTTCACTCTTACTTTCCCTGCCTTAGAACTGTCATGCGCTCCATAAAACTGTTGGCTCTACGATACCTTCTTGCTATCTCTTTGCCTTTTCAGATATGCAAGACCTTGTTAACCCTCTTTTCTACTAAGCTCTCTCTGTTAAAATACTTGGTGTGGTTTCTGTCTCCGGATTGGACTCTGACAGATGCATCACTTTTGCTGTCTGGCATGCTTGGCATTGAGAGCTCACAGCATTGCTTTTTAATCAAAGACCCATTGCATGCTCTATGGGTTGTCTGTTGAAAGCCCGTGAGAGACAGCTGATATTTGAGAGGGATAATCTAGGGACCATAGTAACTATTCATACTGGAAAAGTCTCCATTTTTCATTAAGCCGGAGCACCTAAAGCCACATGCTGGGATCATGGAGGTACATACTTATCTCCCTGAGCTACTGGGGATAGTAACTGAGACAGCCATATAAAGCACTCAGCAGATTATAAGTCTCCAAAAATACTAGACAATTGTGTGTGCGTGCAAATACTTTTTTAAGCAGGACAAGTGATTATGCTGTTTCCCGAAAAGTTGTTATAGGAAGGGACACCGTTGTATGTGGGGATTTAGGAAAATAAAACTGGAAGCTGTATCCCTTTGCCTGTTTTTGCTGTACAAAATTAGCAGGGATAAAAGGAGATGGCTCATGTTCCTTTTAGCCCGAAGAAGAGAGAGGGCTTAAAGAGACTTAAGTCTCTTTAATTATCGTCAGAGATCTGAAGTAGGTGGGAAATATGGCACGTTTTCCACAGCCCAAGAGGTCAGACAAAGGATGGTAGGAGAAAAAGAATAATTTTTGCTTAAGATAAACAGAAATTCCACTGCCGGGGGAAGCAGTGAGATCTCCACCAGATGAGGAGACTCATCAAAGGTGGTTTCTGCTAGGCTGAGAAAGCGGGGCTTTGAGCAGCAGTGGAGATACTTGTGAAAGTTCTTTTCAAACCCAGTGCTGTTTAATCCTCTGGTTTTAGTCTAAGTTTTCTAGATTCACAGGTTAAAATTGCAAAGGTGGAAAAATAATGAGGATGTGAGAGAGAAAAAGCAAAGAATTTGAACAGATGCGAAGTATAAGGTTAGAAAGGCATCAGGAAAGCCCGCACCTATGAAAAAACTCCCTCTTTTCTCCTATTATATTTTAAACCCAGTGAGTTGGAAAAACGAGAAATAGGTCATGATATGTGTGTCTTTTTTTTTTAAATGAGATGATTTGGGTCAATTTTCTATATACTAACTTTACATGCTATTGTTTCAAAGGCGACTCGGCATAGCAAAGAGAGAACGTAATAAAAAATTCATGGAAAAAAAAAGTTGCAATCAATGTAGAATAAGCCTTTGAAAATTAGCTAATTAATCTGGCTTTGCTTTGTTTCCTCATATCCGGGGACTTGATTTACATAAAAGAAGTCTAATGTGAACAATGAACGGACACACAGAAAATAAGAGCTGAATAAAAGATTACTTATGTATATGACTAGACACTTCAAACACTCATGGTGAATGATGAATCACTAAAGGCTACATCTAAAAAAGAACTCCAGAACCATGGCTTTCTTCAAACAAACGAGAATGGATTCCACAAGGCTAGAAAGGGTCCAAAATAGAGCTGCAAGACTTCATGTATGGTCCGCCATATACACCAGCTACCTTCTTGCTACTGGTACTATTTCTTCCTTAATTCTCTCACAGACAGAGCCAGGATCAATGAGTGGACAACAACACTGAAGTAATTTCAACTCCTTGAAGAAATTTTCATGGGATCTGATCTGCATGAAGGAGGTATCACGTGCCAGGAAACGTAGTCAAGCTGAAGTTGGAAGACTACCAGAATCTAGAATCAGACGGGGACATTCGCATTGAGATTCTTAGGTTGTTAAGTAGTGCAGTGAGCAAGAACATGTTACAACAGACATTTAGAGCTTCAATTCATTCAGATTAGAGAGATTTTAGATAAAACCAGCACTAAACAGGACTCTATTGTCCTGTTTAACAGGACATCCCCACTTGGCTCCAAAAGACACAGGATGTCTTCTACTGAAATATCATAAAACAAAATACCATAGACTAGGTGGCTTAAAACAACATAAATTTCTTTTCTCACAGTACTAGAGGCTGGAAGTCTGAGATCAGGGTGCCAGCCTGGTCAGGTTCTGAGGAGGGCTCTCTCCCTGTGCTCACGTGTCCTTTCCTCAGCTCATGTGTGTGGAGAGAGTGCGAGCTCTCTGGTGTCTCTTCTTCTAAGGCCATGAGGGCTCCACCCTCATATCTTCATCTAACCCTAATTACCATGCAAATGCCCCATCTGCAAATACCACCTCACTGGGAGTTAGAGCGTCAACATATGAATTTTGAGGGGGAACACAAACACTCATTCCACAATAGAAACCTAAGTATGAAGCAAAGGTATGCCAACTTAGTAGCTATGTGACTTTAGCCACATTGTATATTTAAAAATTTTTATTTAATCTTTATTTTTGAGAGAGAGAGAGAGAGAGAGAGAGAGAGAGAGACAGTGTGAGTGGGGGAGGGGCACAGAGAGAGGGAGACACAGAATCCGAAGCAGGCTCCAGGCTCTGAGCTGACAGCACAGAGCCCGACGTGGGCTTGAACTCACAAACCATGAGATCATGACCTCAGCTGAAGTTGGATGCCCAACCGACTGTGCCACCCAGGCACCCCACCACATTGTACATTTAAATATCAGATGATTTTGGGTCGCCTGGGTGGCTCAGTGGGTTAAGCGTCCGACTTCGGCTCAGGTCATGATCCGCGGTCCGTGGGTTCGAGCCCCGCGTCAGGCTCTGTGCTGACAGCTCAGAGCCTGGAGCCTGTTTCAGATTCTGTGTCTCCCTCATTCTCTGACCCTCCCCTGTTCATGCTCTCTCTCTGTCTCAAAAATAAATAAATGTTAAAAAAAATTAAAAAATTATAAATAAATAAATAAATAAATAAATAAATAAATATCAGATGATTTTGGAAAACAGAAACCCCAACAACTCCTTCCTGACAAAGGTGTTGTGGAGATTGAGTCAATACACACAAAGCACATTTCTCATACAAATAGTGCAAGAGATTTTAGTTGCTATTCCTTTTCTTATTATTAGCATTATTATCATGAATTCAGATGGCACAAAGTCAATTCTGAAAGTTGATCCATGTGTGTTCTCTGTCCTTGCCTTACTTTGCTAATTATAATATAGACTTGAATTCAGCTCACTCTGTACAGAAGGCTACCTCGGATTATCCTCAATGAGTTAGATGGCACCTACTCTGCTCTCCCACGACTAAGCCTACACTTGTGAGCAGACAGTTTTCTCACTGCATTATGAAAGCAGTTTTGATCTTCATGACACTAGCTAGACTATGAGCTACCTGAGGGACTACCCATAGGTAGCCAAACTTCAGCGCTAAGGTCAAGGGCACAGCGTTTCACAAGACTGCTGTCACTTCTGCTACCAGCCACAAGTTCAGGGTCCCCTGAGCCACCCTCACTTCTGATTAGCTGGCCACACATTCAGGGTGTCCCCACAGACTCCCTCAGGCTTGATAATTCACTAGAACAATTCACAGAACTCAGGAAAGCACTGTACTTATGATTAGAATATGAATCAGGAACCACCCAAAGAAGAGACACATAGGGTAAAGTCTGGGAGGGTTTCAGATGAGAAGCTCCCATCATCTTTGGGATGCATTACCCTCATGGCACATCAGTGTGAGATAACATACAGAATGCATCCAAACACGAATGCTTACCTGAACTTTGGTGCCCAGGGTTTTTACTGAGGTTTTGTTATACCCGCACGATTGACTGAATCATTGGCTACGTGGCTGTACTCAATCTCTAGCCCTTCTTCCCTTCCCAGCATTGGGCTGATATCAAGTGGATCAAAGCCAGTCACGTGGTGGGTTTTTCTGGTGTAGCCAGCTCCCATCCTGGGTCTCCATGTCAGCATAAGCTATCAGGTGCAGGTGTGTGGTCCAAGGGGTCCACTATGAATAACAAAGGCACTCCTATCACTCAGGGACTTCCAAGGATTAGTGGTTACCTCCCTGGAATGTGGGGCAAAGGTCAGCCAAATTCTTTATTACACAGGGATAGAGATTATGGATCCCGAGTGCTCAGTAGAGCACAGGGTAGGTGGTCAGTAAATATTTGCTTAATAAATAACAGAATAAGGAGTAAAAGTCAAAACAAGACTACTGTTTTAACCCCACAGGAAAAAAAAAAGAGTTGGGCAATTACCTTTATTTTGGGGGGGTAGATTTATTTCTGGCATTTGAAACCCTCACATCCCTTATTCCATTCCTCTTCCACTTTCTCCTATTTTCACTGAGTTCTTCCCACTATCACCATTCCTTACTACCATGAAACTGACTTTGGGTTCCTCCTTAAAACTCTGGCTTTGCCTTTCACACCTTTTCAATGGGATTCTACAGGCTCAGAGCTGAGGAAGTGAGACAGAAAACACCCCGCAAGAAAATGAGGTTCCTCCCCCAGCGGCAGAGGTGTCTTGATGCATGACAGCGTTTCAATCCTGAAGCTCACTCCTCTCCACATTATATTAATGTCACTCCAGTTGCCACTCCATTACTTATTATTAGTTAAATCAATAAGCAACCTGCAGGTCTGGCACTTCCTGCCTGTCAAACTGAGGCATGCCAGTGGAGCTGTTAACGCAAACCGGTATTTCAGGTGTCAAACAGGCCCACTGGTTTCAGAGAGAGAGAGAGAGACAGACAGACAGACAGAGGTTTGAGTTTTGTAGTTTGGTTCAACAAGCAGTTACTGAGTGCCTACTCTTGGGTCAGATGTTGTGCTGGGGAGGCGAGTACTAAGAAGGCACAGTTCCTTATTTATTTATTTAGAAAAAAGTTTTTTAATGTTTATTTTTGAGAGAGACAGAGCACAAGTGGGGGAGAGGCAGAGAGAGAAGGGGACAGAGGATCCGAAGCCCGTTCTGTGTTGATGGCCTGATGCAGCGCTCGAACTCACAAACTGTGAGATCATGACTTGAGCCAAAGTAGGATGCTTAGCCGACTGAGCCACCTGGGAGTCCCTAGAAGGCATAGTTTCTTGCCTCAAGGAACCTAATACCTAACCTAACCTGTACCCTAGATGGGGTACAGGCAGAATGGATTCTCCCTCCTAGGTTCTTTCTACCCAGTAGAAACTCCTCAGAGGCCCTAAGTCACCTTCTGAGGTATGACTGGTGTATCCAAGATCCGAATTCTTCCATTGCACTCTGGCACTCCTCATCTTTCCTCTCTGCTTTACTTTTCCCCCATGGTATTTATTTATCACCATCCAGCATACTATCTAATTTGCCTATTTGTTGGCTTGCCCTCTCCCACTAGAATGTAAGCCCCATGAGGATAAGGGTTTTCATCTACTTTTACTCATGGCTCTATCTCCAATTCCTAAATCTGTGCTTGGAATGTATCAATACCAATATCAATGTGTGTTCACTACCAATCTATAGGATGAATCTACAGGGAATTTTATTTTCTTTGTTTCAAATAAGACTCTTCTTTGCTAATGAAAAAATTTAAAAGATGTGTTTATGATAAGATCACCCCTCCAGAGTGGGCTAGAGATGTTCCTCAGGGTGCCAGGCCACGGGGAAGTGTCTGTGGCCACAGAAAGGAGGGAAAGGGAACCTATATGCACTCAAAGCCAGACCCTGAAGTGTGTACTTTGTGTGTGTTGTCTCATTTTAATCCTTAATGAGGAGAGGGGTAGTCAAATAGCTTGCGTATGGTCCCACATCTCATCAGTGCTAGAAGGTGAGCTTTTTTTGAAGTTTATTTATTCATTTTGAGAGAGAAAGAGAGAGAGAAGGTGCAAACATGAGTGGGGGAGGAACAGGAGATAGGGGAAGAGAGAGAATCCCAAGCAGGCTCCTCACTGTCTGCACAGAGCCTGATGCAGGGATCAATCTCACGAAACATAAGATCACAACCTGAGGCAAAATCAAGAGTCGGATGCTTAATCAACTAAGCCATCCAGGAGCCCTAATGCTAGAGATGAGCTTTAAGACTAATACTTTGGAACTCCCTGGCCCATGTTCTTCCCATGTACAATGTTGTTAGGCTGTCTCTATACCAAGTCCTACTGATTGCCAAAAATGGGCAAGACCACAGGCACTGACAGAATAAACTGGACAAACCCTCACCTAAGAAACCACACTGGTCTGTAAGGTTGAGACTGTGCACCCCTTTACAACATTCACAGAAGGCTGGATGGGGTAGACAGAAGAATGCTGCAATGAATGAGCTGTTGGCTTCCCTCATCTCCATGTTGACTGTGCCCCTGAAGACTCACTGTCAAGAGAGATCAAAGGAGCAAAACTAGAGAGGAAAAAAAATAGGCTATTACCAAATAAAAAAAAAAAAGGCAATGTTTAAAAAATCTGTCATGTCCTGCTAGCTCATGACTGCTCCAGTAAACCCACTGCAACACTTCTTAATCCTAATCTGACTCCTCCTGATTAAACACCCCCTTTCCCCCCCTACACTGTCTCCAGATCTGAGCCAGTCAAGCCCCAGTGAGGCATTAGGTTAAGAACCATCCCTGTAGCAGAAAGAAAGCTCTGAAATTTGAATGCTGTCGCCATGCCTTGCTTCAAGATGGATCAGATCTCACAGAACAGCCTCTCCACGTAACTATCTTCCCTCCTTGCAGATATTCACCCTGGCAGCTGGTTTTATTCCAGTTCTTTCCAGTGTCCTCCTCATTTGGCTCTTGTCAGTCTCTCTTTAAGACTGGACCATCCTTCCAGCCTATCCCCAGCCACCAGGTTTTTCTGCAAAGAGCAACTAAGAGATGCTAAGACCTCTCCTTCCTAAAATCCTTGCTCCCTCTGCACACTGAAAAGCATTGCCCACCTGGACTGGACTGACACTAGGATACCCCCTGGATTTTCCGACTCCTCTGGAGAGAACAGGAGGGCACCGTTTTTGGCTTATTTAATTTTCAGGTCCTATCATACCACCTCCCCAGTGGCTAGCCAGACAGCAGGGAAACCAATGTCAGATGTCTTCTAACACAGTTTCATGGCTTATGATGTTTACTTTTAAAAACTGGGTAGAAATGTTGCCCCATTTAATGGTTTTAGACCCGGAGAAGAAATAATGAAAAAATACATATATTTTTTAATGTTTATTTTTAAGAGACAGAGAGCATGTGAATGTGCATGGGCAGGGGAGGGGCAGAGAGAGAGAGGGAGACACAGAATCCAAAGCAGGCTTCAGGCTCTGAGCTGTCAGCACAGAGCCCGATGTGGGGCTCGAACTCACGAACTGTGAGATCATGACCTGAGCCAAAGTTGGACGCTTAACCAACTGAGCCACCCAGGCACCCCTGTGAAAATATTTTTAATGCAAATTAGACAAGTATTAATAAAAAATTGAAGGGAAAAACTGAAAATAATGGTAGGAAGCAGAACTCCTCAGAAACAGTCCCCTTGACTGACAAGTTAAAACTCAGAAATACCTGGGTTGCACTTGGCTGATGAATCTCCACTATGAGAAATGACTACAGTGGTTTATTTCTGTTTGGCTGGCAATAAGATTGACATATTTCCTTGGCTCCCCTGTGCTATTAGAAAGAGGGCCTCTAAAATTGAGACTACTGCCCATTTCAGTAAGAAATGAGGCCACATGTCAATAGAATATAGGTAACTAGACGTTTATAGCACTGGGCAGTGATGCAGAATTGATTAGCAAGTGTAATTGCAGTAAGTAAGATGCTCTCTGCTCCTGGTAATGATGACTCATGGCATATTGAGAGGAAAAAGCATGATTTGCAAGGAAATGAGATTCCCAATATTAAGACTGGGTCTAAAAGTGCCCAGAGAGAATTGGAAATAACCTAACTATTGAATGAGACTGTAGGGTGTCATGGTTAAGCACATGGGCTTTACAAGGAGACAGTTCTGACTTCAGAGATCAATTTCAACATGTGTTCGTTTTTTTTGACAGGCAGCAAGTTCTTTAAACTCTCCAGGTCTCTGTCCTCCCTACAACGAAATGGGAATGCTAATAATGTTTACTCCTCTAGGTGACTGTAAGGATTAAAAGAAAATGCAAGTAGAGCAAAGTCTGTGTCTCTCACACAGCAAGTGATCAACAAGGAAAAGAGAAAGTAAGAAAAAAAAAGCTATCTACAATGTTGTATTAGTTCACTAGAAACTCCTGATCCTAGGAAGCAACCACCCAGTGATCTATTGAAACTAAGTCGGCCTACGGACGAGATGGACTTTTGTAACTGATTAACTTCAGACCTGGAGGCAACTGACAATCTGTGGTCCCTCAGGACAGGATCTGAGATTCTGCCTTGTGAACCCAGGCTGCAAGGAGCAGGAAAAAATCTTCACAGAACAGGAAATTTAAAAGGGAAGTGCCAAAGGTGCCTAATTATTTCCAACAAATTTTAAAAGCCTCTCAACATGCATTTTGCATAAATGTAAATCTAAACAGTTTGATGGCTTACAGTTTTTACATTATTCAGTCCTTTAAAAATAAGTAACTCTGTGTTTTCCTTAAACAATTCTATAAAGATTCAAATAAAACAGGTATAAGATGCAAAAAAAAAAAAATAAAAGGAAAGGAAAGAAGAAAAAAGAGAAAATTCAGGGAAAGGTATTCTACTTTGGCTTTCTATCTGGGAAACCATTCATCTTACGTGCCGCTCTCTCCTTCTCCCTCTCTCGTTTTTAGTAAACATTAATCCACACAGATGGTGAACCATGGTAATCTCTGCTACCAGCTGCAGAGAGGAATTTTTAATGAAATGGGAATTTGAAGGTTTTTACACAAAGCACTAGAATCTCTTCTACTTTTTCTCATAATGCTCAAATTATTTTTACTGCCATGGGTTATAAATGTATGACTGTGACACTGCTTCTGGAACAAACTGACCCTCCGTGCAGAATGTGCTGATGCTTCAAGTGTGCTATCTCTTGCCCCACTCAGGATGAGCGTAACAAGTCCCCCATAAGAGGCACTCCATGGTTAAGATGACAAGACCTAGCCCTGCACTGTACAATCTTTGTCTGGCTTTTGTGTACACGCCCCCCAATCTGATGGCCTCTCTTTTAATAAACTTTACAGAGTTGTGCCCTTGATTTAGCGGCTTCTCTAATCTCCAACTGAAAGATTTAGTGCCTCACCCACATTTTTTTTTATCCTGGCCCAGCACTGTTCAGACTGACCACCTCGTACTTTGACATGTCCTGCTTGATGTCAAGATTCTCCTTTACATACAACACCTGTGAGCAACTTTGTTGGGACATGGCTCAGTCCAAGTGGCTTACAGTCACTTGACTTTCTCAGTGCTTGCCCAAGAGGGTTGATGCTAGACACTTATGGTCATTCTCAGAGAAATGTTATCAGAAGGAATTCCAAGTTAGCTATGAAGCCTAAGTCTTTTTACAAAAAGTCACATACACACACATACACAAGCATTGCATGTATAAAACATACAAAGTCAAAATAATGTCTCATCTAAGTTATGTTTACTACTTTTAATAGGAACATAGTACTTTTAAAAAGAGTTATGCACCTCTAAAAACATTCCAAATATGGTGACACAGGATGATGTTAATGCTTATAATAGTTTTAAAACAAAACAAAAAAAAAAACACAAAAAGAAAAACATCAGAGAGAAACTCTAAAAAAAAAAAAACAACAGGGGGAATTATTATCTTCTAATTAAGGATAGAAACAAAAGAATACCACAATCTCAAGGTTAAGAAGTTCATGTCTATTGAAGTTAAGTAGTGAAAACTTCAGTCTTGAACACTGAATTCTCTTGTGTACTCCTTTGATGACCACAAACCCAATCACAGACCATTTCAAACGCACAGGGAGAATCTTTGAAGACAAAGGGAGGAGATCAGAGGAAACTCGCTGCCCTGGAAAGACTAGCTGCATCGGGATCAGGAAGCCTGGGATCTGGTCTCTCTGGCCATGAACTACTTTGTGATCCAGGCTGAGTTACCAGACCTCTTAAAGCCTCAGTTTCCTGATATGTAAATTTACTGGTGTGGCCCTCACATCTGATCAATATAAGAGCTCATCAGGAAAGAATGCAAAACTCACCTGGAACTGTAACAGGAGACTCTTCCAGATCCTTGATACTATTTCATACGACGGTCACAGAAAAGGCAGGGTTCAGAACCCTGGACAGAGCCACTTGGACTCAGGAAGAGGGAAAGCAGGAAAATTAGCTTATCTGACAGGGCAGAAAAAGTGGGGGGATGAGAAAGGCTGGATATCAAATCTTTGGAAAGACTGGCCTTAAATACCCCAGATGGAGTTTGTCATGGACTCTCTGGGCTTCCCATAGCATGCGACGGAGATGTTTACATCCATGTTAACATCCATGGCAAGATCATAAGCTTCTTAAAGCAGGGCTCCTTGATGTTTAGGGCGCACTTGAGCCTTCTATCTAGAGATTCCCACATGCAGAAATGTGCATTTTTCACAGACCTTACTAGACTGCCAAAAAAGTATGCTAAAAGAAGGCACGTGCTGAATGAATTAATGTGTTTCAGATTCTGCAATCCAGCATAAACACTGACCTTTATAGAACAAATTACTCTGGGCATCAAACTTCCATCCACTGTCACTACACCAAAGATGTTTTTAAATAAAGCCAGGTGATATCATCCGAGGTTACCCTATGGTGATAAGGATGGAAGGTTACACCACTACAAAGAAACTTTCATTTCCTAGGGTACAAGGAATAAAACTAGCCAGGTAAAAACTAGGACACCAAAAAGAGAAGGATGCAAACCTTGGCATTTAGGTCTGGTTTCTCAGATGGAGATAAAAGCAGAGGTCAGGAAGTATCCAAAATCAAGTCTCAGACCTTCCTTCCCTAATCATTTTTTTTTAAATTAGCATTTATTACGACTGTTCCACTGCTGCACAATCATTTAGGATTCAAGAATCTGAACTACAGCCACTATGCTCTGTCTTACACTTTCTCTATAAGGAAGTTGAAAGCCAGAAGAAAAGAATCACAGGGAACTGAAGCCAATGATACAATTCTGGCAAGACTGACTATACTTACACAGTTAGCAGCCCCTCCTAGGAGATTGCCCTGCTGGTCCAGGAATCACCAATAGCTTTTCTTGGGCCATGGCTTTATAGGACATGCTGTGCTATTTTGCCCATCATGAAAGGGCTGGCGGTCCACAAATCACCTGAGGGCAGGATCACACTCTGAAGTGACTTGAGCAAATGATTTGTGTAAGTTAATGTGCACCTCCTATAGCCGTGCTGTCATCAAAACACTGGGTCAAATCAAATAAGTCCATCAAGGTGCTATAAAATATGCATGCAAAGAGAATGGATGTGATGTTGTTGAGAATAATAAAACAGTCCATAAAAGCTATGAAATAAATCAGCTGTTCTTTCAGGCATGGAATACCAAACACCACATACAGCCATATATATTATATATGCTGTAAGCACACATATATTATATATGAGCACTTATTGACACACTTGGAGAAACACAAAGTGATTAAGGTGTTTGCATCATGGAAGCATTTACTCTCAAGGAGGCACAGGCACATCGAATGAAACAATGCTTTAACTTCTGATCAATGGCTCTGCCAAGGACAATCTCTTTGGTGAATACCTCTCATGGGGAAAAATGTGTGTCCCTAAAAAGAATGACTCATAAATAGGAAATACAGAAAGATTACATTTACGTCATAAAAGAAGATTCTCAGGTAGGTAGCTCTAAGAGGTTTTAAAGTGATTCTCTTGTTTGCCTTCCTCCAAAGCCATGTTTTTAATCTCAGATCATGGTGGCAAAATGTACCCCCAACCTTCAGGCCAGACAATGAATAAGTTAAGAAGCAGAGGTCCCTGGGGCACCTGCGTGGCTCAGTTGGTTGAGCATCCAACTTTGGCTCAGGTCATGATCTCACAGTTAGCGTTGGGCTCTGTGCTGATAGCTTGGAGCCTGGAGCCTGCTTTGGATTCTGTGTCGTCCTGTCTCTCTGCCCCTCCCCTGCTTGTGCTCGCCCTCTCTCTCTCTCTCTTTCTCTATCTCAAAAATAAATAAACATTAAAAAAAAAGAAGTAGAGGTCCTCCCCTACCCTCCTTATATCCTTCCTTTCCTTTCCTTTCCTTTCCTTTCCCTTCCTTCCTTCCTTCCTTCCTTCCTTCCTTCCTTCCTTCCTTCCTTCCTTTTTTCTCACCTCTCTCTTTCCCTTCTCCCCCCTAACTCCTTCCCTGGAGTTTTGGGGGAAAAGCACACTCTAAGACCAGGTGCTTATTGCCAACACCAGTATTACTTAGTGAGCATCTGTAGGTGACAGGCTCTTTGTTATGCAAGCAGAGTTACCACCCTGCCCTCAAAGAGTTCATCATCTCCTGTCAGAAAAACATGGGTACACTATTGATGATAATGTCAAAAAAGAAGAAGTGTATAATTTAAAGGAGAATATAAGCAAAGGAAAGAAAAACTAATTCCAACTGTAGATATTTGGAGATAGTATCTCATATAAGATGGAATAGGATTTTCATCAGGAGAAGAAAAGGACAAGCATCTTCAGCTAGGGAATAGCATGTTAAAGACCTAAGGAAGAGAAAGGCAGGGGTGATTTTTCTCTACAGAGCACCACTACAATGCTGTGCTCACATAAGCCTCTGGAATGGAAATACCTTCTACTCCTTTCATCAAAGAAGGTAGGGGCTATTCCACAGGGTGACTTGGAACATTAAGCAATTCTTTCCACACTCCAACCCTCCTATCACTATGTAAGGAAAAGACCCAGCTCATCATGGCTTGTAATCAGCATAATCTGTTTTATGACCTTTCTGTCCAGCGTGTGGGGGAATTGTGGGGGTGTATTCACTCTCTGGGAAGCTAGAACACTGATCTAAGTCCATTTTTATATATGCAAATCCTCAAAGGATGCTAAACAATGTTATAAGACTGTGGCCTTCATGCACAGAACTATAGAGTAGTTGCTGAACTTAGGAGGTAAGACCATCCCTTCTGGAAACTGATAGAAGATGGCATGGCTTGGGAAAGTTTTCCATGGGATCCAAAAATTAGTTTTGCATTAATATATGACTATTCCTAGTGGAGGTGGTATCCAACCCCAACATTATCTTATTAACTCCATTTTAAAACATTGCTCTGTGAGCATCTACTCTGGGAGTAATTATTAAAAAACAAAACAAAACTCAGTTCTCTTTCCTCTGCTCTTTTATTCAAGTCCTTTTCAAGTTGTTTTCTAAGAATTAGTCATTGTTTCAGTGATTACAATTTCAGGAGGTGGGCACGGCTGATTAGAATAGCCTCTGATGGGGGCGCTTGGGTGGCTCAGGCAGTTAAGCGTCTGACTTTGGCTCAGGTCATGATCTCACGGTTCGTGGGTTCGAGCCCCACATTGGGCTCTGTGCTGTCAGCTCGGAGCCTGAAGCCTGCTTCAGATTCTGTGTCTCCCTCTCTCTGTTCCTCCCCTGCTCACACTCTGTCTCTGTCTCTCCCCAAAATAAATAAAGATTAGAATAGCCTCTGACCACATGTACCAAGAAAGCCGTGTGTGAGAGAGCTACATTTGTGAGGATGACCTCATTATTAACATGGTGTATTATATTAACCTCAATGTAAAACGTGCTGCAAACACTGCTGCTCAGCTCTTCCTGGTTTTGTTTCTGACACCTCAGGCAACCGCTCACTATCACAGCTAAAAATTGCAAGAGTATTGCAAAATGAAGGCCTAGAAAATGAAACGGAGATGTGAGTTGGAATAACACTGCGACACGTAACTCAGTGGCTGCTTGATCACTCCTATAGAATGCCTGCTTTACCTAAGGGTACTGCATCTTGAACTGGGTCTCTCCCCATGGTGGCATGTCTCCATACTTACACTTGGGCATCCTGTGTGGGGTACAAAGAAGGCTAGTCAGGGTGGGGAGCCTGGTTTTAACCCGTGTCTGGATTTGCATTCACAGGGAGACAGAGAGCCACCGTATTATTACAAGGGTACTCAAGCCACCATTAGTAAACTTAACACTCTCGGCAGTCAATATGACTGAACAACAAATACCTTCACCTTGAACGTCCTTTAAGCTCTGCTCATAGCTCATTGCCCTTCCCTGTGCAGACGGCTTTATGTAAAGGGAAGCAGTCATAATGGATCTGGGTTCTATTCCCTGCTCTATGACTTCAAGTTCTGTGTCACAGACAAGTCTCTCAGACCACATTCCTTCATGTTTTTTACTTTGTTTTTCAACTTTATTTACATATAATAAAATTCACTTTTGGGGGGAGAGTTTAGTTCAATATGTGGATTCATGTGAACACTGCCAAAAATCAGGACACAGGACAATTCCATCATCTCTGCCACATTTTACCCCTAGAAACCATTGATCTGTTCTTCATATTCTCCATCCCTGTAGTCGTGTCCTTTCTGAAACAGCGTATAGATGAAATCATACAGTAAATAACTTTCTGAGACTGGTTTCCTTTGCTTAGTATAGTGCATTGCAGGTTCGTCTATGTCGTTGGACCCACCAGCAGCTCTTTATTTTTTATTGCTGAGTAGTATTCCACTGAATAGGTATATCCATTCATCCAATGAAGGACATTAGGTTGTTTCTAGTTATTATAAATAATGCTCTCATAAACTTTTATGGGAAAGTTTTCATGTGAATGTAAGTTTTCATTTCTCGAGTACAGAAGTTTTCAATGACTGCATATTGGGTGTTAGGCAGAATTTTAAGTGGGATAATTTTTTGATGTAGGAGGCTACTTGTGCTTTGTAAGATGTGTGGCAGCAGCACTGGGTCTGCCCATTAGATACCAGTGGCATCCTTTGACCCCATGTGATCACCAAAAATGTCTCCTCACGTTGCTGAATGTTCCAGAGAGGGCAGGGCAAAAATGCTCTCAGTAGAGAATCAATGCTCTAGGGTAAAAACCAAGACGAGATTGCTGGTCCATATGGTAAGTATATGTTTACCTTTAAAAGACACTGCTGGGCTATTTTTCAAGGTCATCTGTACCATTTGACATCCCTACCAGCAATGCATGAGATGTCACATTGCTCCCTGTCTTTGTCAGCACTTGGTGTTAGCAGGTTTTTTAAATTTTAGCCATTCGAACAGGCAGTTCCTTCATTTTAAAGTAAGGGATAAAAATACAATACTGTGTCAGATATTAGTGCAGCTCACCAATATTTTCAGTTCTGTGATGCCTGTCACTTGAGCAGATTTCATTTCCAGATCGCATTAAGTTCATTTCACTTTGTGAATTACCTTGACCAAAGAGTGGAAGCAAGCTGGGTCACTTCAGGATGGCCACATATAAGAGCTGGTGCACCTCTCTCTGTCTTCCCTTCTCCCAGCTTTGGCAACCAGTTACACTCCAGATGGTGAGGACTTCATCGGCCAATGTCCTTGAGTGAAAATGACATGGAATAGAGCTCCTGCCAAACCTCAAATGGACATGACGTATGAGCAGGAACTAAACCTTTGTTGTTTTAAGCCACTGATATTTTGAGATCATTTGCTACCTCATCATATTTAGTCTATCTTGACTAAAACAAATTCTTATGTGATAGACACACTGTAAGCATTTACAAGATAAATGTGGTTAATGCATTCAGCACAGTTCCTGGCTCAAAATAAGTGCTCAGTAAATGGTTGCTATTATCATAACTATTTATTCTTCCCTGACCATCCTATCCCAGGGTGATTCTTCCATTTATAAATACAGCATTTATTCTCTATAATGCATTAACAGAATTACTTCAACTCCTTCAAGGTACTCTGTGAACAGATTGATCTCAAAGAGACAGACTGGAGCAAGCACACATTTCACTGGCCACCTGCCCATCAAGTACACCATCCAGGGTTCAAGGACACAGCATCATTGTGATGCTGCAAACATATTCTTCTGAATGACAACTAACAAGTCATGTTAAAGCCTATCTCCTACAAGTCACTGTATGTTTTGAAGGTCTTTCATTGGTCAGCTAACCTTTTCACATTTTCTGTCCACTTACCCATTTTCCAAGAATGTAAAGAGGTATAAAAACACAATGGTTCCCAAAGCTGATGGTGCATCAGAATTACCTGTAGGAATCTGAAAAATCTGATTCTGAGACCTAACCCCACTGAGATTCTAAAGCAACAGATCCAAGGTAAGGTCTGGGACCTAATTTTTAATATTAATATTTAAAAATATTTTTAAAGAGTTCCCTATTATTAATTTTGATGAATAGACAAGTTTGGGGACCACTTCATTAGTTACAGAAGGGCAGTAGATGTGACCCCAAGAATCCCGGTAGGACTCAGAAAAACTGCTGAAATCATCCTAGCCATTCAGGAATGACAACAGTCCATACTACTCATTTGGAAGAATTATAAATTGTCATAGCAATTTTTTCATGTTCTTTCCCAATATTTATCTTTGGCTCTACTTTAACTTGGCAGAGAGACCTTAGGCAGAAAACAGCTCTTTGGGCACCAGGATCCACATTTGCAAAATGGGTGAGACCTACAAAAGCCCTTGATCTATTATCTTCTGTAATCCAAACATTTATTTTGATTACACCACGAGATTGTTGTATGAGTTGAGGACCTTCTCCTTTACTTTGGATTTTAATGCATGATACGGTCCCAGTAAATGTTTTTCAAATTTGTAACTATTCATTCACTAACAAATGGGGTATCTGCCTAAGTGAGGTTCTCATCAGTTCAGGTTTTATTTGTATATCTGTCTGTATGTACTTCTCATTTACTAGATCTCCAGGTTATTATAAAATGATATAACTTGGGTTCAGCCAAATGGAAGAGAAGCACAGGGTGAAGTGTGGGGAAGAAGCACAGAGCTCCCATGCTCTCTCTGGGTGCCCCATTCTCCCAATACCTCCACGTGTTCACCAACCTGGAAGCTCCAGGTTTTATTTTTAAAATAATATTTTTTATCATTCCAAATACAACATGGGCTCATTATACAAGATCTGAAAAACAAATATAAAGAACAGTAACATTTCATAATTCCAACATGCAGAAATACCCACTGTTAACAGCTTCGATTATTTCCTTCATATATTAAAATAAAATATGCCATATATGTAGCTCTGTAACCTTTAAAAAATTTCTCTCCATTGTAACATGAGAATTTTTTCATGATTCAACACTATTCAACACAGAACTTTAAGTATCTGGCGTAGTATTTTATTAGATAGTTATCAGTCTTAGGTAACCACCCCTCAGACGTCTTAGGTAGTTTCCAATTATTTTTCATTGAACATCATACAATGATGACTATTCTTTGTACATGTATTTTTATGTGTAGCTCCGCTTATTTCTTTAGAATAAGCCAATAGAATTGGAATTATTGGGGATTCAAATGCTGCAAACAGTTGCACAAGCCTTCTAAATGGTCTTCCTCTCTCTATTCTTTCCTTCCTCTACTCATCTTTGCTACTGCCAAGACTCTCTTTTCCAACATATGGTTTTTGTCCCCTTTCTCTCCCATTAGACTAGATCTGTGACAGGATCCCTGTTCAAGATGGTGGTTACCTCCCCTCAGCCTCCTAATATTCCAATGAACAAAAAGATACAAAGTAAAGAATTAAATCAATTCAAGCTCATGAAAATAGGAATGAGCAGAAATGTTGAAGAATTTATGAATATAAAGAACAAATGTGATAGATTTGGCAGAAAGTGAAGACTATAGAGCAGAGTGACCCTAAACCTATCCAAAAAAAGACTCCCTGCAGAGGGGAGAGCCAATTGTTCCCAAAAGAATCCTGAAGAAATTCCATGGGGATATCTACAAGTCTGAGGAGCAGGAATGGAATATAAAGATGTCCTTCAAAGTCATATTACAGAGGGGAATTCTTTGAAAAAGGAAAGGCAGTGAAACATGTCCAGGAGTGAAATTCACTGATGGGTAGTGCTCTTTGAGTGAAGGTGTATTAATTATGTCTTTTATAATCTGTATTCTGATGCCTAAACATCTGAGGCTGGGCTGATCTTGGAGGGACTACCACTGCCAAAGTTAGCCAATTTCTAGACACAAACGACTTGCCTGAGTGTGCTTTTCATATTCAAACCAACCAATCCAGACTCCACACTCTACCACCTCCTTTACTGGGCTTTCCTACTCTGGGCCACTATTCATTGGCCCAAATTACCCCACGGCCAGGTGCCAGAAAACTAGGGACTGCCCCTATGCCTCAGAGCCCAGTGAAGTTGTTCAAAGGACTCAATCTTAAACCTGGTTACCCTGACTCCCTGGTTCCTTCCCAAAGAAGGAACCATAATAAAGCCTTTTGCCTTAAGTTCCCCTCTCCCCCCTCTGCCCATGATAGGCCCTCCTGCTTCCTGGGGTGGTCTCCCTTGGTGTGGCATGCCACCTCTTCTTGGCAACTATCACAAACTCTTTTCAATGGCAATCATCTTCTGATTGGTTGACCTCACTCTACCTTTCTATTATTGCACTATATTTAGGACAAAGGCTTCCTTACTGTGGTACTCTTGGTGTTCCCAACTCCCTGCCCAATCTAACATATAGAATAATAGGATGATCCTGGTGCCTGAAGAAATCAGAGAAATTAAAAGAGAAATCATAGTACAGGTCTATCCACATGCAAGAACTTAGCCACATTTGAGATTAGTGGGGATAGATGATTTATTGAAGGAATTGAGTAACTGGAAAAATGTTAGATATATGTCTTTTGCAAAGATAGACTAAAAATAATCTTGAGATGGATTACAGACATAAATGCCAAAAAAAAATTCCACCATAATTAAATTAATAGGATAATGTTTTCATAATCTGATGCTTTCCCAGGCAAGAACAAAACCCAGAAATCACAAAGGAAAAGATTTACAGATTTTGTATCTTAAAAATGGAAGTTTCTGCATAACAGCAAAAGTCACTATAAACACACATAAAAGAAAAATGATAAAATGGAAAAAAATATTTTCAACATCTAAAACAGAAACTGGTTAATATTCATGATATGTATAACAAATTCATAAAAATCAATATGAAGTAGGCAGCATATCTAATAGAAAAAAAAGAGTGAGGGCTATGAATAGGCAATTCACATAAAAACACAAAAGGCAAATAAACATATGAAAAGGTGATGAACCTCACTAGCAATCAGGGAAATGCAAATTCAGTCAACAATAAGACAGCCTTTTTCACATATCAGATTGGCAGAAATTTTAAAGACAGAATACCCAAAGATGGCAAAGCTAAGGAGGAAAAGGAACATTTTATACTGGTGTGGGAGGGAGACAGCTCTGGGGAGGACAATTTGGCAGAATCCTTTAAAATTACAAGTTTGTGGGGCGCCTGGGTGGCGCAGTCGGTTACGCGTCCGACTTCAGCCAGGTCACGATCTCGCGGTCCGTGAGTTCGAGCCCCGCGTCGGGCTCTGGGCTGATGGCTCAGAGCCTGGAGCCTGTTTCCGATTCTGTGTCTCCCTCTCTCTCTGCCCCTCCCCCGTTCATGCTCTGTCTCTCTCTGTCCCAAAAATAAATTAAAAAAAAAAATAAAATAAAATTACAAGTTTGTGACTTTGGGGCTCAGCAATTCCACTCCTAATAACATATCCTATTGTAATCTTGCTCAAGCGCAGAAAGGCATGGGTGTAACATGTTAGATGCAATAGTGTTGGTAATAGTAAAAAAGTGGAAGCATTGTAGAGGCTCATTAATTAGGGGCATGGTCAAATACCTTAGAAAGCTTTCACAGTGGCTAAAAAGAAAAAGTAGACTTATGGCCTGACTTTATTTTTTTTTTATTTAAATTTTTTTTTAACATTTTTATTTATTTTTGAGACAGAGAGAGACAGAGCATGAATGGGGGAGGGGCAGAGAGAGAAGGAGACACAGAATCAGAAGCAGGCTCCAGGCTCTGAGCCATCAGCCCAGAGCCCGACGATGGGCTTGAACCCACAGACTGTGAGATCGTGACCTGAGCTGAAGTCGGACGTTTAACCGACTGAACCACCCAGGCGCCCCTGGCCTGGCTTTAAAATAGACACCTATCTTAGAGTGTTGGTTAGAAAGAAAAAAAAAAAACAGAATGAAATTTGCAAAATGATGTAACATGTACAGTATTATCTATTGATATGTGCATGTTTTCATATATAAAAGATATGTTCATATCTTTAAAGGTGTGTATTTAAATTTTTTTTAATGTTTATTTATTTTTGAGAGAGAGAGACAGAACATGAGTGGGGAAGGTGCAGAGAGAGAGGGAGACACAGAATCTGAAGCAGCCTCCAGGCTCTAAGCTGTCAGCACAGAGACTGACGCAGGGCTTAAACTCGAACTGTGAGATCATGACCTGAGCTGAAGTCAGATGCTTAATCGACTGAGCCACCCAGGCACCCCTAAAGGTGTGTATTTATACATGTATATACATATAAATAAAGTAACTGAAAAAAATCTTCATAACATCATAGTATTACATCATCATATCCTTTCTCATTTTCCCCAGATGATCATTTGAGTCCCCATATGTCTTAGTACGAAGAAATCCAGGATCTCATTTGTGGTTGCCCATCCCCCAAACTGTCCAAAATCCCTTAGAGTCTCATGAATGTCAACTGTGAATCCTGTGTGTGTCTCTGTTCTGGGGAAGGATGTCAATCCAGCTTCCAGACCCAAAATATGCAGTAGAATGGGGCTGGCTTTCAGAAGATGCCACTGTGAAGACAGGCCTCCTCCAGTGTGGTCTGTGATGCTGACGCTTGGCTGTAATCATGCTCCCTGATCTAGGCATCTATCTGTACTTGGTCCTTGAAGGACATGCTCTCCATGCCTTTTGACCTAAGGCCAGCTGAGAGTGAGGCTCTCCATGCCTTTTGACCTAAGGCCAGCTGAGAGTGAGGCTTTCCATGCTCAGCTGTCTTAGTTCCCATGCAACCAACTTCCAGGGCACCCGTCAGGCAGAGAGCATCAAGTCAAGACTGGAATCTTCCAGCTCAGAACCACAACACTGCCACCCTCCTTCGCTCTCTAAGAAATCCACCAAGGGGTTCAGGCAAGTTTTCCTTTTTAAACCTCAGAAGTCATTATTCATTCACCTTCCCCAGAACAGAGCAATAGGTTAGCACTTCTCCCAGGAAGGAGAGCCTGTGCTTCCAACAAATATAATTCTTGTGGGGTCTACCTTAGTTAAAGTCCTGATGGAACAGTTCACTGATAGGATAGATGTGACATGCACTGCACAGGTCTGGAGGGAGGCACATCAAACTATTATGGTTGGTCATCGCCTTGTAGGAAGGTGGGAATCATATGAAGTATGGTTCTATTTACTCCACAGGAATTTGAATGGACTAAATTTGGGGTTGACTGTATTTTGGGAGGATCAGGGAAGTTGTGTGTACACACACATACACATACATATTACATATATGCAAACTAACTTAAAAATAACCAAAACGTTTCTTTCTCTCACCTGGACTACTTCCATCATCCTACACCGATGCCATTATTCCTTTTGACTTAAAACAAATCCCCTCATGATCACCCTTCCCTCTTGAGCTATAACCATATTTCTCTGCTGCCCTTTACAGCAAAAGTCTTCAAATTGTCTTTATAAATCACGCTGATGATGTTTTCTCCCTTCACTCATTGCTACTACTCTCATCAAGGTCACTAATGGGCTCCATAGTGTTGATTCAGTGGTCGGTTTCAGTATTCATCACACCTGACCCATGAGCAACTCCTTCCATTTTAGAGTATGCTCTCCTGGCTTCCAGAATAGCAGTACTTTGAGTTTTCCTGCTCCTTTGCTGGCAGAGCCATCTTAGTCTCCTTTACTGATTTTGCCTCAACTCCTTCCCATCTTGATGTTGGGTGCTTCAGGACTCAGTCCTTGAGCTTCTTCTCTAGTGTGATTTCATTAGGCATGACTTTCAATACCAGGTATGTGAACCATACCCCAATATTTTACTGTTAGCCTAGCCTGACATTCCTGAATTCTAGAGTCATATATCCTGCTGCCCATTCAATATCTCCACTTAGAAGTGTGGTAACTATGTCAAATTCAGCATACCCAAAACTGAACTCATGATATTCCCTCTCAAAACTGATCTTCTCGCCTTCTTCTCAAGATGATAAATGATAACTCCATCCTTTGAATGGCCCAAGCAAAAATCTCGGAGTCATCCTTGATCCCTCTCCTTTTCTCACATTCCATATGCAACCCACCAGCAAATCTTGTTGACTCTACCTTCAACTTATATACAGAATCTGAACACTTCTCACCAACTCTCGTGCCACCTCTTTGGCTCAAGACACAATCACCTTCGCCCTGGATTGTTGTAACAGCCTTTTCACTGGCTGCCCTGACTCAGTTTTGAGTCCCTTCCATGATTCAACATAGGGTGATTCTGCTAAATCATAAGCAGATTGTCACTTTACTCACAACCCTACAAAAGTCCCTCATCTTTCTCAGAGTAAAGCAAAGTCCTTATAATGACCAACTAGACCTCACATAACATGAGGGATGCCTCTGACCTCACTGCTCTTTCCTTCCTCTGTCCCTCACTTCAGCCTCCCAGTTTTCCCTAGGGCAGGCCAGGCAAGGCTGTGCCTCTGGACCTTTGCATTTGCGGTTCCCTTTCCCTTACTTGGAACACTCTTTCCCAAATATCTAATGGCTTGCAAATTTAATCCATATAGCTGTTTGACTTTATTCCCTATTCTTAGTGAGGCTTTCCATTACTACACTGCTTAGAACAGCATTCCTCCCAACCTCTTGGCATTTCCTATTTCCTTTTCCAGTCTTTTCTTCTTCATGGCTATTATTACCATCTGTATTTGTTTCCTAAGGTTCCCATAACAAATAATTACAGACTGCGGTGGGGGGGGGGGTGCTTAAAACAACAGAAACTTATTGTCTCATAGTTCTGGAGGCTAGAAGTCTAAAATCAAGGTGCTGGCAGGCTTGGTTCCTCCTGGTGGCTCTGAGGGAGAATCTGTTCTAGGCTCTCATAACTGTGGTGGCTGCTGGCAAAACTTGGTGTTCTTTGACTTGTAAATATATCACTTTTATCCCTTTCTCTATCATCCCTTCTTCCTTGCGTGTCTGTGTCCCTGTGTCTTCACATGATTTTCTTATTAGGACATCAGCCGTTGGATTTTGGGATCATCTTAATCCAGTATGACCCCATCTTAACTTGATTGCATCTGCAAAGACTATTTCCAAATACATTCACCTGCCAAGGTGCCAGGGGTTAGACTTCACAACTTTGGAGGACACAGTCAGCCCATAGCACCATCTGACATACAACTTATTTCACTTATTTTGTTTGTTTTTCAATTCATACAAGATGCAAGCTCTCAGAGGGCTGAGCTTTTTGTCTGATCTTTTTTTTTTTTTTCTTGCTGTTATCCTCTCAGGGACTAACACAGTGGGATGTGTCCCATAAAGACTTGTTGAATGACTGGAGTCTTCCTGCTAGCTTGCCAAGATGAAGAGGATAAAGGCCCCACCATTAACATGGCATTGACATGCCTCGACAATCTGCCCTTCAGTTAACTTTTCATGTGTAGCTCTTGTCTTACAGCTCTTGTTTCTCAGGGTCCTAAATTTCTACTGAAGTGAAGTCCTGGCTCTTCTTCAAACAAGTCCTTCTGCAACTCCCCATATTTGTTCTTTCTTTCCCCATATCCTAAAATATGCTCCTTCTCTTCCTCACAACATTCATTACTCTGTTCAAATCTCAAACATCCTCCTAAGATCAGCTCAGTTCTCCATATGCATGTGACAGCCTCCTCCCCTGGTCCCTCCTATTGTGCTAGCTTTTCCATTGGCAACTTAGTAGGATTTTCTTTTTATAACATGAATCTATTGGCTTGTTGTCATGACCACTCTGACCATTCCATTAAACTGAGAGACCCTTCTGGAAGTGGCCGATGCCTTCCTTATCTTTCTATCTTCCCTTTGCTTCAACCTCCAAAATCCATCCAGCACTTGGACTATAATAGCTGAGAGGTAAAAACCTATAGATGGAATGAAAGAGGCAAACCAGATTCAAATCCTGGGATTTGAAGTGACAGCAGATACAGTGTTGGCCATGGGCCCCAGAACATCTGTCCTAGAGAGTCGGACAATGAGTAAAGTAGGAAAGATGAGGCTTCTAAGGCTTTTTAAAACAGTCACCACATGCCTTCCAGTAAAGTCCTCAGTTATGGGCAGAGAGTGCAGAGCTTAGCACTCAAACACTCAAAATAGATGGTGCAGGAGGCCAAAAGAGGGGCTTTGTCTCTCCAAACTGTCTACCAGTGATGGCCAATCCAGTAAGTGGAGGCAGGGTAGATCTTCCTCCAGTCATCTGCACTGTCTCCAAAGTCCATTTCCTTAGAGCCATTTCCAGAGGTATTTTCAGCATTGCGGGTGAATTTAGTAGTGTGGTCTTAGATGTAGATGAGCCAGAGTGGCTATAAAATCGCAGCTGCCAACTACACAAATTTCCTAGAGGAACAATCCTTCCCCCAAAGTAACCGAAAGGTACAATTGATCTGTTTCATCTTTAGGCAGCGTTCCACAAAGTCTTAGAACTACTAAATTAGAATCATGTGAGTGCTTTTTGAAAATCTAATTCCTAGGGCCCATCTAAATCTCCCCTGAATCAGATTTTTGGGTGGACCCCTAAAATCTTCATTGTCAATGAACATCCCCCTGCCCCTGGAAAATACAACGCATAAGGAGTTTTAAGATTCCTGTCTAAAAGGAACCCACTGCTAAATCCATCTATAGAAGCTATCATGATTAACTGTATTTTTGACAAAGCTGGAGAGAGAAAAGAGGGAAATAAATAGGAAGTCTTTGGATCAAGCTGGGGTTTCTCTAAATACTCTACCATCTCCAAATAGAACTATTCTTAGAGAGTAGGTCCCCAGAAAGGAGCCTGTGGGCAGAAGCAAGTAGTCCCACAGGGCTGGGATACAGAACAAAAGAGCAATTCTTGACAGCTTATTATCAATCATACTCAAAGACAGGCAGGGATTCTGGGATGAAGAGGTACTCTGGACAGTTATTCTGTATACTTTTTCACAGCCCATGGAACTAAATATTGATTCCAGATGCAGGTGGTCTAGTGGAAACAACAAGGTCTTCGGAATAAGAAAGAACAAGGCTTTAATTCCTGTTCCATCAGTTATTTCTGGCTGAATTTGGGCAAGTTATTTAATTTATCTCAGTCTCAGTTTCCTCAACTGCACAATAGGAACATTACCACTTGAGTGGTCTGTGGTAAAGATTAAATGAAATAAAATATCACCTACCATGACACTTGATACTTGTGAGGCCCTAGAATCTTCTTCTAGATTTGTTTCCCTTGTCCCAGGAAGAGATAATCAGAGGTTGGTATTAGAGGAAGAGGAAGAGGAAGAGGAAGAAGAAGAAGAAGAAGAGGAGGAGGAGGAGGAGGAGGAGGGAAGGAGGGAAGAAGAGGGGGAGGAGGAGGGGAGGAGTGAGGGAAGGGGAAGGAGGGAGAAAAAAAGGTGGATCAGGAGGAGGAAAGGAAAGGAGGGAAGAAGGGAGGAAGGAATCAAAGGGAAAGAGAGAATGAGAAAGAAAAGTAAAAGAAAAAAGAAAAAATATTAAAAGAAAAGAAAATTAGCTTGGTCCAGTTTTGCAGATATAAAGTAAGTTACCTGTATATAAAATGTTCTACTGAATATTTCAATTAATACCTTTAAAGGATCCATCATGTCACTGTAGATTGCTCCAAATAACTAGATAGTAGAATAAGACTGTTTTCTGTAGCTCGGAGTGAAATAATAGGGAAGTAAACATTGGAAAGCTTTTAAAGCATCCTAAATTGTTTTTTCTTCCCTCAAATGTCAAAATACGTGTCTCGATAGATATTTTTAAATTGCATTCCTTTTTCAAGATCTTTCTATCCCTAGTGTCTCGCTTAGGAATGAAAGAAATAACCTAGCTGGAAACAGCTCCATCTGGGGTGGGATAGGAAGGGAGTTTAAATAAATTTCAATTTGACCATCTCCTAGATCTTGGTATATATTGATTGTTTTACCACTGAGTTTTGTGGAAACTGGAGAGAAAAAAAAAATCTTTTGATATTTTCTACTGCTCCCATTATCTACGGCTACATAACAAATCATCTCAAAACTCAGTGATTTAAAGTAACAATTTGTTATTGTCACTCATGGTTCTTTAAATTGACTGGGCTCAGCTGGGTGGCTTTCCCTTGGGTCTTTCATGTGGTTGCAGTCTGGGACTATAGACTATGAAGGCTCTCTGGGCTGGATGTGAAGCTGGATCATTCTCAAAACCAGCAGTTGATTTAAGAAGTTGGCTGGAGCTCAGCTGGGGCTGTCAACCAGAAAACCTACACATGGCCTCTCCAGGTGGCTCCAGCTTCTTGGGTATAGTGGCTAGGAGGGAACTAACTTGAGAGGGAAAGCCCCAAGAGTGAGCACTTCAAAAGAACCAGGAGGAGGCTGCAAGGCTTCTTATGATCTAGTCTTCAAGTCACCCAATGCCACTTCTACTGTATTCTATTGGTTACACAGGGCCAGTCAAGAATCAAAGTGTACCAGCGCCTGATTCTGCAAGAGAATGACTCCTCAGAAGCAGAGTTTGTGGGGGCCACCTGGCAGACTAGGTGTCACATCCATTATCTTGTAATTAACTTTTCTGCTCATAGAGGCATTTCTACCTTTAAAAAACAATTTTAATACAAATTCCAAATGGAAGTTTCACCTGAAAAGAAGGTTACTATCAAAGGTAACAAAACACATGACCAAAAATAGCCTGCTAAAACATCTGTGAAAGAGTTTTTACTAAATAGGGTTCCACTAGAGATATCCATCCTTTGAGAGTTTTTGGCCCCAATCCCTAGACAGAAAGGGAGTTGGAGTCTCCCAGATGCTAAGGAGTCCTGAGGGAGTAAGCTGGCACAGATGAACCATTTACGTTGAATATTTTGGGCAACTCACTTCCCCTAGTTCCTTCATCTGGAAAAAAATACTAGATGACTAGAGCAATACTAGATGATTTTTATGGTCTCTTCCCTCCTGACATTCCATTAATGTGCCAGTGGCTCAGGGAACTTCACAGAATAGAACATTTTAGTTAACTTACGGTTGTTGTAATGCATTTTCCTAAATCACCTCCTATTTATCTTTTGGTTCATTCATGAGACTGGAGCAGGCAGGGTGCACAGAACCGTGGTTCCATCACAGTGTGGTGGAGATCAGAGTCCAGACACGGAAGCAGCAGGTACTGGGTTTGAGTCATTGGTTCTGATATTCACAAGGGTGAGACCTGTTCCCATGTGCATAACCTCTCCGATCCTAGGCTTTCTCATTTGTAAAAAATAGAGTCCACAGTTTTGTTGGCAGGAATAAATGAGATGCACTTTAAGATCCTACTCCAGGTCTTTTTAATACTGGGACATTTTTGTTGTCTGGTTTTGTCTTTTAACTTCACTTGAATGGCTTAATGGTTATGGTGTACCTGTAGCTTTTAGTTACCACAAATCTGTTTGCAAAGTATCCCAGGTATGAATAATACACATAAATAATAAATGAATGAACCGTATTTCAAAGCAAAGCAAGCATATTTGACCATTTGGGCTCAAATCACAGTTTCAAACCAACCAAATATATCTACTGGGTCACAAGCATTTGTAAGGCACTGTGCGAGTCTCCATAGAAGACAAGGTTCACTTTACGTCCCTGCATTCAAAGCTTCTTCCAGTCTACATACCCAGAATTAGTAAGTCTACTTACCCCCAATTGTTGAATTGGGAGCTGTTTGATGGTTAGGCCACCAGCACAGATCACTCTGCCTGCCAAGCAGAGAAGTGAAAGCTTCCTTCTGCTTAGTGCATAGTAGCTGGCTCAGAAAGACTCCTGCAAACCAAGCACTGAACACGAGGCCATGTCTCCTCCTTTCCAGGTTTTCACAAGTAGGTCAAGAGCAGTTCAAGAAAGATTTACTTTTGAATCAGAAAACTGTTTCAACTGACCAAGATTCAAATTTGTCCCTGGCAGTAGGGATAAATGAAGGATACCAATGATTGTCTTTGGTAGTTAAAACGAATGGTAAGAACTCAAAACTACCACCCACCCATCACCAAAGAGGTACTGAGGACCCACCTGAGCAAGATGCCATGGAGGGATTGAGGTGTGTGTGTGTGTGTGTGTGTGTGTGTGCGCGCACGCGTGCAGGCACTTGGATGAATAACAAGGCTTTTAGGAGCTCACAAAAGGGGGTTAGACACATACCTAAATAGCCATAATTGAAGAAAGTGCTAAGAGTTATAAAAGCTCAGGGTTCTGAGGACTGAGAAATGTCAGCAGTCAGATAAACAGGAGGAAGACTTGTTGGGAACGGAGGTCCCACTTCAGCCTGGCCGTGAAGTAGAGGCAGAAGCAGTAAATGGGTTGGTTTAGAGGAATCACAGTTTAGGAATGAAAGAGGAGGAAGGAAAGTCTGTAAAGAAGGTTGATGCCAGACTCTAGAGCATTTTCAATACTGACCGAATGGGTCAAGTGACAGATAACCCCATAACAGATAGTGATGTAAATGAGAAGAAAGTTTGTTTATTCCATGCAGAAAAAGTCAGAGGGCAGGCAGGTAGTCCAGAGTCAGTATGCTGGCTCAACAATGGGTCTCACAGGTAGTTTTTGTCCTCCTGTTTGTCATGCCATAGTGGTAATATGGCTGTTCCACCTCGGGCCTCAGGTGTGTGCTACAGGCAGGAAGAAGGGTTCAGGGTAAAGTGACATGCTGGTCAAGCCCCTCCTAAGATTTTCACATACATCTCACTAGAAATTTGTGGTACCATCCCTCACTGCAGGGGAGGCTGAGAAGTTTTGAGTAGTTTACATTTCCTGCCTCTGAGGCAAAGAAAGCTAAGGGAAAAAAGACTTATTTCACAGTGTCTACCATAGAACGACTGATGGTTTTGAACAGGGGAATGATAGAATTAAAACTGTGCTTCTTCATAACAAATTTGCCTGTAATATATAACCACACTTTGAGAAAATGGTGGAAGAGAGAAAGAACTCTAAGGCACAGAGATTAAGTGATGGATTCATAAGTGTTTGTATATTAGTAAATCATGAAATTGGGATCTGAATCCAGGCTGGTGGCTCCCAAAGCTCTTTTCACCCACCTTTCTAAGGACTCCAAGGATTGGAGCCTTATGATTGAGAGCCTATAGAGCCCTTAATAGAACTTTTTCATACATAGAGTCATAGGCATCAGCACCAAAACTAAAAAGCCATTCATCCATTCCTTCAGTCCTGCTTTATTTTTATTATTTTATTTTTTTATGTTTATTTATTTTGAGAGACAGAGCGCAGGTTGGGGAGGGCCAAAGAGAGAGAGGAAGACACAGAATCTGAAGCAGGCTCTGGGCTCTGAGCTGTCAGCACAGAGCCTGATGTGGGGCTCGAACTCAGGGACCACGAGATCATGACCTGAGCTGAAGTCAGACACTTAACTGAGTGAGCCACCCAGCCACCCCTCTTCAGTGCTGCAGGTGTGTTAGGAACAGTCCAGAGAGAGAGTGTAATAAAGTGGAAAGAATGGAGTTAAAAGAAAGACGGAGGTGGGTTAAATCCCAGCTCTTATTCCTCTTCCCAATGGTATGATTTGGGGTTAGTCACATAAATTCTTTGACTTCTAGTATCTTCATGTGTACAGTGGGAAAGAGAATCACAATGAAAGAGATGTGCAAAATAAGAAAATGTGAGTCTGCCAAACATATGGCCAGCATGGGTTAGTTGGCCCTACCTGCATTCTTAAATTTCTTCTCCTAGACAATGGCAGCCAGGATTAGTTGTGTGTCACCAATTGCACACAAGTGAGGTTGGCTGTATTTTTAGTAATGCATTTATTTTTCTGATGGAGGTTCTTTCCTTTTATCCTTTCTTCCCGATGATAGCTGGAGCTGATATAGACATCCTACCACAATAAGGAAAAGGCCATGAGAATTCTAGTGATTTCACCATGGATAAAAATGAACAATTGGATCGGCTCTAAAAGCTGTCAACCCCCAGACCTCTCATTATGTGACAAAAATAGAGTACTTGTTGAAGAAACTATTCTATTACTTTCAGTTAAAAGCCCTTAAAATTGATATAGCGTACAAAAGCTCTTGGTGCCTAGTTGACAATAAATGATGCTTGTTACTATCATCATCGATATTATTGTTATTGTTATGGTAAGCATTGGAAAACATCAAGCTAATGTTAACTTGCAGATGAGAAGACTAATCAAAATACAAAAATGGATATGTGATATCCCCATGAAAAGATGAAAACAAAGTCACCACCAAGGATTGAGTATAACCTAAAACAAAGTTGATCCTGCAGGGGTGGAAACTGTCTGTACATATGTTGGGAAAATCCAGGCTACAAGCCCAAATCCAGGATTAAAGTGAAGGACTCTCTATCCAGATGTGGGAACAGAGTGCACACGGCAGGGGATTGGGGGGAGGGAAGAATTCTCTTCTGGAAGAATTCTTTTCTGGAGAATTCTGAGTGATGGTGACGAAATCAGTGCTCTGACTCTGGAAGAAAAATTCTTTCCATGGCTCTAACTTAAATTGAGTGCTCATGGGGATGGAGAGAATCAGACTGGCAAAGAGAGAGACTGGTTTCTGGTAAAGAATTTAGGAATCAGGGAAGCCAAGGTCCACGGAAATGCATTTTCTGACCTACAGAATTCTCCAACCAGGTATTGAGTGAGATAAACTTAATCTATAATGTATGTTAAATGGGCAGATTTTCATGAAACTAAAGTGCAAAATTAAATGCTATGAACAATAAGCACCAAAACCAGAAAGGTTATTAAAAAACAAACAACTCCAGTGCAGAGCATAGCCCTGGGCATATATATGTCTGCTAAGTAAGTGAATGATCAAATAAATAATATACAGTTGTTCAGACAAAATCAGAGATTCTATATTCATGAGATCAATAGATCAAAATTTCTGCCAGTCTATCTGCCACCTCTCTATATCACTTTTATTTATTTATACAGTTTCAAAAATATTTCCTACAATTTACAGAAACACATACACAGCAATAGAATAAACAACTGATAGGAGAATTTTGCAGTTCAAGATAGCAGACCATGTATGTCCTGCCTTGCATCTCATTAAACAACACGAGGTACATGCAAATGAGAACAAAATTATCACTGGAAAAACACAGGAACTTGCCATAGACAGATCAGAATATTCAGGAATTTCTGAAAGGTGTAGGGCAGATGGCAACATATCTAATGGGGAACAGACTAAATGACTCACAAAACAAACTGGAGAAAGGATAAGACCAAGAAAACAGGAGACTTCCCAGCTAAATTCTGGAAGGGCCCCAAGATCAGGGGCAGGAAAAGAGCGAGGGGTAACTGAATGAAGGAGCTGTAATGTCTGGAAGGCTGATGCATCATATGCCCACTCCCCTTGCCCGCGCTGAGTAAAGCTGAAGGAATTGGCTTGCTGATTAGGGTGAAATGACCTATAGGGGACCCCCAAAGTGGGCAATAGGGTCCAAAAAAATGCAGCATTATGCTTCCAACTAACTTTTGTTACCACTAACAACAGATAAATCCCCACACCTGCTAAGAAAAGGGCTTCCTGGTTAGTCCCCACCTCCTGTAAGGAATCAAGGCTTTTCGCATCAGAGTCTGTACCCATTGCTGGCAAAACAATGAGTTTTGCACGTGATGAGAATGCCAAACTCAAGATACCCATTCTGTTCATCTAGATCCTGATTTGTAAATGTGAACATATGACCTCATCATTAATACTGAATGAAATATAATAGTCTGAAGTGATTCATAGGATGAATAAATAGAAAAATCCCCTAGGAGGAGGAGTTAATGCATAAAATAGAAAAAAAATTAAGGCAAGTAAAATTAGTATCTTCAGAAATAATTGTGAGTTTCCTCTCGGGTTTTTTTTTTAAAGATGAATCAGAATTCTTGAAAATTGAAACTATCATTGTGCAAATAAAATGTGTGAGACCTGAAAAAACAAGACAAAGAACTCTCACAGAAAACAACGTAAAAAGTCAAAGAGATGAACTTTGTGTAGAAAGTAATGAGACTGATATGGTAGGCAGGGTACCAGCCCTTCCAAAAATGCCCATATCTAATCTCTAAAAACTGTAAATACATTCTCTTACGTGGCAAAAGGGATTTCACCGATGTGATTAAGTTAAGGATCTTGAGATGGGGACAGTCTCTGGATTATTCGGGTGGGCTCAAGATATCTTCCTTACCTTACAATGGGCATAACCATAACGTCCCAATAAACCCATCACGCGTTGAAAGTACTGTCAGTTGAAAATGCATGTGATACTCTCAACCTATGGAACACCACAGCTCAGCCTCACCTACTTGAACCATGCTCAACACTTACAGTAGCCTACATTTGGGCAAAATCACATAACACGAAACCTATTTGATGCTGAAGTATTGACTATCTCATGTAATTTATTGAATACTGCACTGAAAGCAAAAAACAGAATGGTGTGTGGGTCCAGGATGGTTGTTAAGTATGTTGTTTGTTTGCTCTCACGGTCGTGTGGCTGACTGGATGCTGCAGCTCACTGCCACTTCCCAGCATCTTGAGAGAGCACCATACCACCTGTCACCAGCCCAGGAGAAGATCCAAATTCAAAACTTGAAGTGCAGTTTCTACAGAATGTGTGTCGCTTTTACACCATCGTAAAGTTGAAAAATTCTAAGTCAAGCCATCATAAATTAGAGACTATCTGTAGTCACAAGGGCCCTTGCAAGTGAAAGAGGGAGGCAGGAGTACCAGTCAGAGAGAAACTTAAAGATGATGTGCAGCTAGCTTTGAAGATAAAGGAAGGGGGCACAAGCCAAGGAATGGAGTAGCTTCTGGAAGCTGGAGAAAGTCACCAAGTGGCTTCTCCCCAGAGCCTTCTGAAGGAATGCTGTACTGCAGGCACCTTGATTTTAGCCTAGTGAAACATTTCCGACTTTGCAGCTCCAGAGCTATAATATAATAGATTTGTTTTGTTTTAAGCCATGAAGTGTGTGGTCATGTGTTACAGAGGCCAAAGGAACGAATATACATGGAGAACAGGCAGCCGACCTGATAGCTGTGTAGGGAGAGTTCAGGCGTAAAGAAAGATACGTGGATGGAGGGAAGTATGCGACCAAATAAATAACTGAAGGAATATCTCTGAGCTGAAAGGGACTTGAGTTTTCAGAGAGAAAAAGGCCAATGGAGTCCTTGATGGCAAAATCATAGAAAATTGGGATCCTTGAGGAGAAAGAAAAATCCTAACAAGCTTCCAGAGAGGAAAGAAAAATTAAGGCTGGTAGAAAGAAACTGTGATCATTCTCATTAGTCAATCCATTGATTCAATGGTACTCAGGATTTTACTTTAATCTTTGCTGCACGAGGACCCTATACCACATGCTTATCTCATACATATGCATGAGAAAGAAGAGCCTCATTGACAGTAGGGGTTATACAGTTAGTGGTAGAAATGGAATTACAACTCAGGTTGCCTATTTCTGATTCTTCTGACCTTAGTTGCTCACTGAATCAAGCATCTCATCTATAATAAAGAAAGCAGAAAAACAACAGGCCAATGCTAAATATATAATACAAATATATTTATATTAATATAAGAGGTATATATAAAAATATAAGTACAAATATAAGGAGCTAAGGAAATAATATGTTCTGAAGCTGGAGTCCTATCATTAAGAGTATGGGGCAGAGGGAAAATGGCATTTTTCGACATGCAAGAATTTGGCAAGTTTACCATCCATGTAACCTTTTCTGAAAACAAAATAAACAAACAAAAAGACAAAATTTCTGGTTGTACTTTAGCAAAGTAAAGCTGAGAACAGAAATATAACATAAGATACCAATAAAATGAGCCATGATATCAGTAAAACTTATAGTTAATACCAAGTAATTGTTGAAAATATGGCAGTGAAATTTAATGGAATTGTTAAGTAGGTCTTCATAAAACAGAAGAGGCACAAAGTAAAAAATTAACAATCTGGAACCAAAATTGAAGATAATTTTAATAGTACAGAGGAGGCAGTAAGGAAGAAATAAAGGGAAGATATAAAATAACCAGAGATACAACTCTCTTATTTTGTTTCAGTGACGCGGCTATACATACAGCTTCATTTTTAGGGAGAAAGGAAAATAATTTCTGGTAGTGAAGCATTTCAGGATGACCACTAGCAGAAAAAAAATATAAGGTAAAACTTGAAAAGTACCAAAAGGTAATGGGGCACCTGGGTGGCTCAGTTGGTTAAGCATCTGACTTAGGCTCAAGTCATGATCTCAAGGTTCATGAGTTCAAGCCCCGCGTCGGGCTCTGTGCTGATAGCTTGGAGCCTGGAGCCTTCTTTGGATTCTGTGTCTCCCTCTCTCTCTGCCCCTCCCCCACTCACACTTGGTCTCTCTCTCTCTCTCTCTCTCTCTCTCTCTCTCTCTCTCTTTTTCTCTCTCTCTCTTTCTCAAAAATAAATGAACACTAAAAAAATTTTTTATAAGTACCAAAAGGTAAAATATGAAATAATGAAGAAAATATGATAAAGTATGGAAAACAGGAAATAACAAACATGGCAGACATTATAAAGAATGACCATCAGCTGAATTTTTTCACTGAAAGGACTCTCAGGTTGGAGTGGGGGAAACAAAAGTATCCCACTACATTTAAGGAGAAATACTTAAAATCATATAAAGAAGTTGAAAATAATAAAAAAAAAAGACAAAGATTTATCAGGCCAATGTCAGTACAAAAACAACTTGAGAGTTATAGACAAAGTATCATTCAAGACAAAAAGCATTATACACACACATACACACAGAAGAGAGTAAATTTATATTGATAAAAATACATGTTCTAATAATATATTACCATAGCTATGAGCATTAATAACCAGGACAATACAATTGACCCTTGAACAGTGCATGGGTTAGGAGCACTGATGCCCCATGCAGTTGAAAACCCCCATGTATAACTTCTGACTCCTCAAAAACTTAACTACTAAAAGCCTACTGTTGACCAGAAGCCTTACTGAGAACGTAACACTCCATGAACACATTTTGTATGTTATATGCATTATATACCATATTCTTACCATAAAGTAAGCCAGAGAAAAGAAAATGTTATAAAGAAAATCATAAGGAAGAGAAAACACATTTACAGGACTACACTGTGAAAAATCCACATATAAGTGGACTCATGCAGTTCAAACCTGTGTTGTTCAAGGGTTAACTGTACAATCAAGGGGGAAAAAAGATAATAAAAGGAGAGTTTTATTTAATGAAACACACTGAGATATTTTTTAATTGAATTAAGTAGACCCAAAAGTAAGGATTTAGAAAGTTTGAATAACATAGTTAACAATCTGTAAAGAATGAGAGAAACAGAGGGGAGAAGGAAGAAAGGAAGGAGTTGACAGAAAGAAGGGATGGAGGCAGGAGATAAGAAAGAATGAAGAAAGACAGGAAGGGGAAAAATCAGATTTTCTTCCAGACATATTGAGACAATGCATTCTTTTTATTAGACTATGAAGTCTTTACAAAAATTGATCATGTACTTGGCCATAAAGAAACTCTGGACAAATATGCAAAAGATCAAGTCCTACAAGTTACATTCTCTGACCATTGTATGATAAAGCTGGGTATTAAAACCAAAGGCATAACAACAACAACAAAGAAAAGTAAAAGAAAATCAAAATCCTTGGACATTTTTTAAAGACTCGTCTATGTAACATTTTGTGTAAAGTAAAAGTCAGCACTGACCTTGCAGCCTCCTTGGGCATGAGGGAAAATGAGAACACTATAAGAAACATGAGACATAAAAGTCATGAAGAACCTTGGGTTTGGTAACAGAAAATTAAACTTTATATGAAAAACCCACTGATTGGTTGAAAATGGAGGAGAAACACACTTGCATTCTATATAATAAAGGGTTAGCACATGTAACATACAAAAAGAATGTATAAATTCTGGAGGAAAAAAAAATTGAGAAATGGCAACTCACCCAGGAAGAAACAGAAATGGCCAGTAAATATAACAACATATGTCCACACTGGTGATGGGGAAAATGCATGTCGAAATAAGATACTGTTTTTGTCCACTGGTTTGGAAAAATAATTTAAGTCTGCTAATAACCAGTTTGGTTAGGAGGCAGGGAAATAAACATTCTTACACTTTTTGGCTGGTTTTTAAACAGGTTCAGATTTTTGGAGGGCAATTTAGCAGTACTTATCAAACATTTTAAAACATAGATCCTTTGAAACAGTAAGATTAACCTCTAGGAATCTATCCTGCAAGGATACTCAATGTATGATTTTTTTGAAGAAAGAAAAACCTGAAGACAACTCCAACTGACAACAGAATGGCTAGATCGAGTACATCCCAGCTATTCCATACAATACCAAACAACTCTCCAATATAATGCAACAGGTCTTTAAGAACTGCCATGGAAGAATGTCCATATATTGCTGAGTTAAGAAAAGGCTGTGTGTGTATACATGTGTGCCCCCCATGCATACATGTATGTATAAACATATATATGTACACATGTTGCTTATATGTGACTATGTTTACAGAAAAGCCTAAAAGAATACATGCTGCTGAATTTTCAACAATGACTTTCCCTATGGAATGACATGTGGGACTTAATTTTATACAATTGTATATATATATTTTTTATTTAAACATGTAACATTACTTTAGAATCCAAAACTAACAATAGATAAATTAACCAAGGTGGAAGTAAGATAAGATTACAGTAGTAAGCGGACACTGAGGGTAGGTGAGTTTACATAAATTCAGGGTATTCAGGGCTAGGTGGGCCATAAATCCAGCACTGAGATTCTCAGAAGCCAAAGCAAGAAGAAAAACATAACCAGTATATGGCTACAGAAACCATAGTAATTATGCAAAACAGTTGCCATATTCTTGAGAGGTACCATTTTCCCAGGTACTAAAAGAGATTCTCTTGGGGCTTCATATAAAGCATGGATGCAAATGAAATGAAAAACCCTACCCACAAGAAATACCATGATTTCTTAGGCTGACCTCATAGACATTCATAGGATTAGTCCCAATGAGGAGCAAAGTCCTTCTTCTTTGAGAAAATATTAGTGAATCTCAGTTAAGTTCTTCAGACAGAAACATCCATAGCAGCAAAATCATTGAAAAAAAAATCACTACCCACTTGTACAAAATGAAGAATAAAAGAATTAATGGCCAGTGGGATATTTGAGATGAAGCAAGCCTGTGATCCCACAAACTCCCCCCTCAAGAATTAGAGCTCTTTTTAAATCAAAGCCATTACGAAGCTGGATAAATAATATGATGATCATTTGGGGATGAACAGCTTATTCACACCTACATATAAGGTAAATATGAGTAATTCATTAATTTATGTCAGCAAGTGACAAATTTGTTCCTGGGCAGAACAAACAAAATGCAGTAATTTATTACTTAGAAAAAAAATCAGGCCAATAAATTCCAACAAAGGGACTTCTGTTATCTTAGGATGTTCTATCCTTAGTCTATTAAGGAGGTGGTAAGGGAAAACATGCTTCATGCCAAAGTGATGTGAAATGTTTACCTTGCCTTGTTTTAGGGTGGGATATAATTACTACCATCAATGTCACATTCGTTCCTTTGCCTGCCTAGCATATGAATCAAATTTGCCACTTCATGAAGCATGAAATTACCTTTTCTTTTTTTTTTTTTTCTTTTTTTTTTTTTAAAACGTTTATTTATTTTTGGGACAGAGAGAGACAGAGCATGAACGGGGGAGGGGCAGAGAGAGAGGGAGACACAGAATCGGAAACAGGCTCCAGGCTCCGAGCCATCAGCCCAGAGTCTGACGCGGGGCTCGAACTCACAGACCGCGAGATGGTGACCTGGCTGAAGTCGGACGCTTAACCGACTGCGCCACCCAGGCGCCCCTGAAATTACCTTTTCAATACTAATTCAATAATAATGTTGAGTAAACCATGAGCAATTATCACTTGAGTCAGGAAATACTGTCTTCTCACCTCTGTCACTTTCCAGTCACTAAGAATATAGCTCTGTTTGCTCACACCACATTGATGTGACGAGTGTTTCCAAATCTAGGTAAGTAAGAACATTCCAAGGGCTATTGGTTAGAATCCCAAGCCCCCCTTGCCTAGACATTTCCTGCATCCTTGGATCCATCAGGATGGTTATGGCATTGTTATCTTTATTAAGTAAAAAACGTAAAAATCACTAAGTTATCCCCAGCAGTAGCAGACATTGTAAAGGAACGTAAATGAGATTCCTGGCTGCCTTTTAGTAAAACCATATACTTTGAGTATATCTTTTGGAGAGATCAGGGAATCAGATCACAGAATTTTTGATAGAAAATATAATAATAATAATAATAATAATAATAATAAGTAGTAGTAGTAGTAGTGATAGTAATTTGATGGTAACTATGGCAATCCTAATAGCAAAAATCATAGCTACCTTCCACGAATGCTCAATATTTTCCAGGCATTTTGCTAAGTGCTTCATTAGTGTTATTTTATTTAATCCTCATGGCCATTCTAGGAGGTACAGATAACAAAACTGAGGGTCACAGAATTCAGAAGTTTCCCCAAGACTGTAGAATTATTCAGTGGCATAGCTGAGACTTACACCAAGGTCTGTCTGAGCATACAGTTCATTCTGTTTCCACTCTTTTATACTAGCTGAAAAAGTCTAAGAAAATACCAAATTCATGACCATGCATTTCTGGAATGGTAGAAATATCAAGAGCCAGAAGTACTCAGGTCTCTGATTCTAAATGTTTACTCTGGCAGCCTTGCCTAGAACTAATGGCAGTGAGGGTGGAAAATACTCCTAAAGATTCAACATGAGGATTTAGGTCACATCCACTTATTTAATACATTTTCTTTGGGTCAGCTGCTATTTGCTAAGTCATGTGTTGGGTAAAATTATGTGGTCCCTGACCCACTGGAGGTTGTAGTATAGTTGGGGAAGGCAGGTGTTATTTAAATAATCACATCAATGAAGGTAAAATTATAACTGTCATAATTGCTTCCAAAGAATGGTAAAAGGTTCAATGAGAGATTATAATATGGCCTGTGGTAAGGAATTTTGTTTTCATTCTAAACACTATGGGAAATTTTTGAAAAGTGTGAAACAGTGCTAGTGCTGGAGGTAGGGAAATTATAATTCAAAAATCTCTGGATAGAGTGAACAGCTGATGAAGTAGAAAGTAAGTGTGTGTGTGGGGTGGTGGGAATAACAATTAGAAGATTATTAAATTGTCTTCAAAAGGGACAATGGTCTGGATTAGGATAAAGATGGGAGTATACAGAGAAGTGAATAGATTTGAGAAATACACAAGAGGTGACACTGACATTCATGTAGGCAAATCATTCTTCTGAAATCAAGCCTAGACTGGGCTCTTACCAAAGACTGATTTTCTTTCTTCTGACTTGTAATGGGGACTTGACCCATTTATTTGAATCTTAATTGATTTTAAACCCACTTAATATGCATTAAAAAAGTCTGTGTTTAATGGAATGCCAAGTGATTTTTTAATGTATTTTCTTCCCTGAGTAGTTGTAATTAAAATCAAGAGGCAAAAACTACTCTTTTCAAATTGGCTTACTTCATGGTTTAGAGAGGTATGGGCTCTGTGGGTCTCTCAGATGTAGAGACAGCAACTGAACCCATAGTTTCTGCTCGTCAACAGGAAATAAAATGACACACTACTGATGGTTTTTCCTCAGTGTTTCTGGCTATAGGGTGGTGTATGTACTCTTCTCTTTTTCAGCCAATCTAGAACAAAGCTCTTCATACCAGATGTCTCCCCTAGATGGCTCACTTATATCCTATACCATACCATGTATAGGCTCTATATGCTACACCAGGCTGGATCATGCATTAAAGAACAATAGAACTATTTTTTATACCATACTACTAAATCTAAAACAAAATTAGCTCTAACCTATATGTATCACTGCCTTTAAGTCATGTTTAAGTTAAATAGGTTGTGTTCTGTCAATTGAGTCTTAGCAATATCTTCTTTCTATCTATCTATCTATCTATCTATCTATCTATCTATCTATCTATCTATCTCTGTCCCTATATCTCCCCCCACAAACTTTCTCTATTTCTTTAAGTCACAAATGGACCATACCAGTGAAGATTGGATCAGTTAGCCAATAGATCCACCTTTTGTCATGGTCCAAATAAAAGCCAGATGAAAACAAACCTGTGACATAAAGTTCTCACATTTTTTTCATAAATTTGGTCTCAAATTCTTTTTCACAAACTGAGCTACTCTTTAACTGTCATTCTTATAACAGATGCCTTTCCTCATGTTCTTACTATTAGCCTTACCCCACCCTTAAGATTTCATGCTTGAGAGGTGCCTGGGTAGCTTAGTTGGTTAAGAGTCCGACTTTGGCTCAGGTCATGGTCTCGTGGTTCATGAGTTTGAGCTCCGTGTCGAGCTCTGTGCTGACATCTCGGATCCTGGAGCCCGCTTCAGATTCTGTGTATCCCTCTCTCTCTGTCTCTCCCCTGCTCACACTCTGCACTCTGTCTCTCTCTATATATAAAATAAATAAACATTAAAAAATTTTTGAAAAAGATTTCATACTTGGAACCACTTTCTGGCTACCATCTCAGCTCCTTTTGTTGATATTCCCTGATGTTCTGTCTTATAAATGCTACCTCAGGTCACTTAGAGAAGGAGGTGTAAGGGGAAGAAGCAGATCTGGGATCCCATGTGCACCCAGAGACCGTGTGCTTAACCACTGGTGAACTACCTCAATGAATATCCCTTGTGCTTTAGCCTGGCCCCTACAACCTGCTCTTGAGGGCCCACTAGTCCCACAGGCCCCAGGTAAGGAGGAACTGTCTACATATAGTTCTGTATGTACAATGAGGGCCCGGCCCAGAGTCAACTTCAAGTTAGTGTTGCTTACAAATAATGATGACATGAAGACTAAGGTCCACTGAAAGAGTAAATGCTCCAAGCTACAATGCTGGCAGACACCCTTGTGAATATGAGCACCAAGAACATGATACGTTCTCCCCGGCTTTCTGATACCCCAGCTGTAATACCTGTGTACTCTTGTGAATCTAGTGCAGCAAGGCTAAAAGGAAAAAGAATTATCAGTATCATTATTTTTTTTTAATTTTATGTTTCTTGCTTTTGGGTAGTTTTTAAACAATCATGACAACTCCTCAGCATTTGAGAGAAATTTATTAAAAAAGGAGTTAGGAGCCTAGAACTTACTCCTAATATCCAAGTTCAGAAACACTCTACATGGCCAACATAAGAGAACACTGAATAAACTATGGCAATATTAATAATGCTGACGATGATGTCCTTGTTGATGGTAAGCAACAGCACACATTTCTCAAGTCCTCATTAGGAATATTAGGAATAGATCCACCCCCTCCTCCATTCATTTTCACAGCAATCTTATGAAGCTCAGTATAAGAAAACGTTGGCAACAGTTTATGATAAAGTGGAGGAAAAAAAGTAAGATAAAAATTCTTTCTTCTGCAGGAGAAAAACTACTTAATGAAAAAAAACCTGGAAATAAATACAGTCCATTACTGGTGATTGATTCTTGAAGGTGGGACTATCTGCATCTTTTCTTCCTTCTTTTCCTTAATTTCTTGTCTCTTATAAGCCCTTGTTACTTCTCCACTGGGAAAACACATGCAACTTTATTTAAAATAAACAAGCGCTGTGTAATTTCTCTTCTGAAGATGACTAACTCGAAAATATTGGTTCTCAAATGGTCTTTGAGGGGCTCCACAGAACCTAGGTTAGATCTGGTCCTTCATCAGGTTGAAAAGCCATTTCCTACCATTTTTTTTTAGGAGGCACTACTTCAAAGTTCACCCAAAGAGGAACATAGTTAGAGACGTCTCAGAGATGGAAAAATGCTCCTGGTGAACCAAAAAGGAAGGAACGCAGGCACCTTGGGTGTGTATGGTGATTTATACTCTTCTCAGTAACTTTATTTTCATCTCTTTTCACTTGCCCCTCACAAGACCCCCTAGAGATGGGAAAAACAGGCACCATTAATGTCCACGTTCCAGAAAATGAGGGGCAATGAGAACAGCTACCCACCAAGGCCACACAATGAGAAAGTAAACATCTGAGACTGGAACCCAATCTTGGCTCTCAATTCAGTGCTCTCTTTAAGGATAATAGCTACCTACATGGAGTCCTGATTACCCTTGGCAGGAAAGACAAGCTTACCAGGCTATCAGCTATCTAAAACATTCATGGTTGAAGGTTTTGTGTCATGTCTGCTATAAATTTGGTTTGGTACAACCTCAGCAAAATAAAAGGAATACCAGTTGTTTCACAATGATTCAGCCATTCATGCAATATTCAGTTTTTGCATGCCAAGCATTACGGAAGTCCTGGGGATTCAGTGATGTCTGTCTTCAGGTAGCCTATCATGGGGAATTAAATCTAGTAATATAATACAATGGAATGAGTAATGTGAAAGAGACATAGCAAGATGTCACAAGCTCTCAAAAGAGGGGCACACTGCTCCTCATTCATTCACTCATTCATTCTAGAAATAACCATGGAGTGCCTTCTTGCTGCCATGCTTTGTGTTGGGTTCTGGGGACCCATAGTAAAGAACACATGATCTTTACCCGTGAGGATTATCTAATGGGGAAGACAGAATTATATTGATTATACAGACCTAAATTAAATGGAAATATGATCAATATGGCAAAGGATAATCAGTGCTGTCAAAAGCATACGATCTACATACAACACATACTTTTGATTCAAGAGAAAGTTTCTTTGCAACCCTCTACTAGAAACAGAAATTTTGTACTTCCTTGAAGGCTTGGGAATTCACAGGATGACTTTCAGGTGCTGATTGGAAGTAACCTACTCGATAATGCTTATCTCTTTATGATAATAATTTGATAGACTCTATTTCTTAACACACTGCTGTTCTGTTTTCCCCTCCCCACCACTGCCCAGAGTAAATGCTTGTTCTCTTGCCCTCAGTTTATGGAAGGAATGTAAAGTTGGAATGTTCCTCTCTTTCCAAATAAGCCAACCCCCACAGGGTTTGTTCCCGCCCGCCCAACCCCCCAGGAGGGGAAAAAAAAACAACGCTGCAATCTTATCACATTATTCATAGTAAAGCATTAGCTCCTAACCTGAAGCGTCCTCTGCTGAGGGTAACAGATGGCATCGGGACGCCTATGCTAGAAGGAATGGAAACCTGATTATACTCCTTCTAATTTTTTTTCCCCCTCCTACATGAAGCACGCTATAGCCACCTCATCGAATATGGTGATGTGTCAAAACTTAATTAGCCAACACTTGTACCCCATCTACATTATGCTGGAAACTATGTTTTCAAAAGCAAGAGAAAAGAGCTTAAAATATTCTGGCAGGAAGGGAATTCTTAGGACACAAAGGAGAAAGATTAATGCGATAAGCTATCTTATGTTACCAAGGCCTTAATCCTTTCTCAGACAAGCAAAGCAGTAGAAAGTTTCTTGGTTCCTGCAGGAGGGTTGGCATACTGTCTACACAAAAATGGGAAATTCTGGCATGTATGTGTGTAATTTTAGGGGATCAGGGGCTGGCACATTTGAATAAAGTACAGTTCCTGTGTATCGGGCATGCATCATAAGGTGCTCAACCATCCTGCTTTGCCTAGAATGGAGGGGTCTTTTGAGATGCAAACTTTCAGTGCTAAAATGAGGGAAGTCCCAGACAAATGGAGATGCGTCTATCACCTTTGATGCATGTAAACAATGGTCATAAAAAAATTTTATTGCAAACTTAGAAGGTCATATTGACCAAGTCAGTGGTTTCTGTTGCTCTCCTTTGACCATTTGGAGGAACGAGGCAGACTGTTCATAGGAACATCAGAAAAGATGTTTTTGGTTCCTAACCAGGCTCCTCTGTCCAAATCCCATACTACTCTCTACCATCTTGCTTCTCTTCTGGCCCTGTTCCCTGTGGTCTAGCTCCCACCCTCACAGCTTCCGGGCTAAATACAGTCAATCGCTGACAGCAGCATGAGAAGATTCTCAGACTCATCTATCCCCTGTTCGCAAAGCAAGCCCAGAGCTTTGTTCACATTTTCTAGAGATTTTTAACCAGGGGACAGAAAAAAAAAACATGAGATCAACATTCAAGTGATAAAGAGCCTCAAAAACGTCACAATAAAAATAACTTTTGGAATTCTCTAACACATACATGGAGCAACTTCTACCCTAGCATCCTTAGTTACTAATTGTGTGCCTGAGAGAGTCATTCCCACCTCTATTCCATCCCCAACCTCTCTCTTGGCCTCTACTATTTGCAGGCTTGGCAAAGAGGTCTCTATCCTAGGCTCCTCCCACTTCCCATGGCCATAGGGGGCAGTGAATGTACTATAAACCATGTGGATTTTAGGGTTCTCGGCCTGTTCAGAGCTGGTTTCAGATTCTGGCTCTGCCACTCTTTAGCTGAATATGCTTGAATGAATTATTGTATCCCTCTGAACCTCAGTTTACTCATTATATTGTCACAAAGATGTAAAAAGCATCAAAAAGTTAATATTTACATGTTTCCAGCCTTCTAAGGAGGCTGCTTTGTTTGCTCTAATGTTCAGCATGATAGATAGTTATGAGACACAAAGGAATCTCAACAATCAGAGAAAGATACAAGTAAGGTTTCTATGTTTTCTTCATTAAGGCAAGGAAGTGGCTGATGATTTGCTCCAAGATTGGAAATCTGAAGGGTTATTCATCAGTGACCCAGAAATTGCAGATGGCTCTCCCCTATGGCACAGAGAGAGCTGTACAATTGGGATATGAGACTTAGGCATGGAGTTAGAAGGGGTTGGGCAAACAGTTCACATTGCATCTTAGGTGGGGATAATTCCTCCTGACCTCACTGACTTGTGAGAATTAAATGAGAATAGATCTAAAAAACACGAGACACAGACCATGGGGCACAGACCAGGAATGTCCATTGGTTAAGTTAGGTAGACTTCTTTTTCCCTTCTGGTAAGGGGAATCAAAGGGTCATATGGCTAGTAAGTAGTGTTTCTATCACTCTCTTGCTTCCCTTCTTCCTCTCTTAGAAACCACAGCTCATCACCATAATCAGCCCCTTCCCTACAATTCAACTCCTTTATCACAGTCACCTGCCACAGGCTATATAGCTGGCTGGAACTACCTCTCTGCCTACCTTGTTCCTGCCCCCAACTATAGAGTAAGTTTGGAAAAACAAAAAAACATACCACTATATTTTCATTTGTAACCATAACTCTCAAGTATGCCCTCAGTACTCCCTAGCAATGCTTTGGTCAATTCATGATCCACATTCAGGGATATCTATTTTATACCTCCACCCCATCCTCCTCAAATTTCCCATTCCCATTTTTCACTCTTACTTGATGACCTTGATTATTTTACTGATAACAAAAAACAGCCAGACACAGAGCTACTTCGCCTTTCCATAACCAAACCCACTTCCCCAGCCCCATCTGCACCTAGGCTCTCCTCATCTCTCCAGTTATGGGGGTGAGATGTCCTCTCACCCACCTATGACCAACACCTCCTCTTTTGCATTGGATGCCACCTTCTCTTGCCTAAAGGAAGACTTGATGCCTGCAGGGAACTTGTCTTCCCTTAGCCTCACCAAATGAATTGGATTATTCCTATTAGCATATGAATACTTCATAATACCTCCTGTCTGAAATAGAAAACAACACTTTATTTTGATCCTTATTCTTCTCTAACTTGTCTTTCTGTCTCTAGTATGTATATTATGTATATACTCTATGTAGTGTGTGTGTGTGTGTGTGTGTGTGTGTGTGTGTATACATGTCTGTTTCATGTCTGTTGCTGACCAGATCCCGAATCAAGGCTGCAGGACTTATCACCCCAACTGTTCTGAGTGCTACAGCTGGGAGTCCTCAGTTGCCAGCTCTCTCCCAGAATTGCTTTTAGCTGCTAAGAACCTCCTGCCCAAGGTCATGCCCCCTTCCCAGATAGCCCTCACTCAGGTCCCCCACGTTCCAATGGGGAATCATTCTGAAGGGCCATTCTCGCTTCAGAGCTCACCACAGGGTCACCTACATTGCAACCCAACTTCTGCTCAGTCTTCCAGCCTTGCTTTTCCCCACAGGAGTTAAGCTTGGGAGCCATCCCCAGTCAACTTCCTGCACACAAATGCTCATCTCTGAGTCTTTTCCTGGGAAAAGTGGCCTGTAATACCTCCACTAAAATGTTAAGTTCCACCAGTGCTGGGACCTTATCTGGCTGTTTTTCAGCTGGAGGCTGCAGTCTAGAACAGTGCCCGGTATACAGCAGATGTTCAATAGATAGCCGGGAAATGAATGGGAAAAGTGGCAGAGCTAGTATCAGACCCAGTTCTGCAAGATTCAAAGCCAGTGCTCTCTGCTCCGCAAATACTACCACAAAGAAACTTCCAACGTCTAACTTTGAGATCCAGTTCAATTTGAAACTCTGCCCTCGAGTCTGCATGCAGCTGGTAACAGATGAAACTTGCAGTTAGCTAACGCACAGAGATTAATTGGAAGAACTCGCTCTCACAAATGGTAAACCTGGGAGAGCTCATGCGTGGCAGTGTAATTACTCTGGTGGCGTCAACACATCAGAAGGCCCTGGAGGGTCCAGAAACAGGCTCAGCCCGAGAGGTTTCCATCTTAACTTTGAATTTCCTTGGGCCTCTGTCTCTTGAAGTCAAACAACATCATTTTAACAAATTTTGAGTGTGTGAATAATTTCTCCTTTTCTTATGCCCTGGTATGTAAACTGATATTAAAGACTAGAATATTTATCATGTTGACAGCTCCCGCCTGCTAGATTAGATTTTGTTAAGGAGCTGAGTTTTCCTCGGAGAGCATTCAACTCCGTTATCTTCCTACTGTGGATTTCCACTATAGACGCTTTTGGTATTAGCTAAGCTCTACACCAGAATAAAATGGGAGGCAGCCAATAGAAATAGCTGAGTATATTGGCCACCTTCATTCCAGACTACTGGGGAAATACAAATTCAGTTACTAAATAAAAAGCCAATTCAGTTAAGGAATGATGCTGTACCTTCCCAATGACTCCTGTCACAACCACTGGATTAAAACTCACAGCACTGCAGCTCATTTTCCAGTGATGTGTTTGGTACTTACTTTACCAAATCACTAGGAAAGCTATGTGCCGTGACATTTGTCCAAATGCAGAGAGAATCACACTCTGATTATGTAAATCTGATACCAATGCAAGGACGTTAGTGAAACAGGCTACTCGCACTGAATAAAATGTCCTTGGCTTTCCTAAGTAATCTCTTGACTTGACTTCACCTGGTTCTCTGCAGAAGCCAGAGCTTCGGCTGCCCTTGTATTTCCAGGAAGACCGTAACTCAAGAAGAGAACGCATGCACAAGCACACACAATGTTTCAGAGCAGCCGTGCTGTCTTTTCCACAGCCGGAATAAATGTGCAGCCATTTCCTGGGGGAGACAGAAAGTAGAAGGTGCACTGAGGTAGCTCTTTCCTGGCCTTTGGTGAAGATAAAAAAAAAAATCATTTCCCCAGTTCAAGCAATACTAACACTGGATGCCATCTCTGCTCCTGCAAAATTCCAGTGAAGGGATGCTCAGGTTTCTCTGAAACTGGGGGTCGGGCCTGTGGAATTAGTCACTGTTTATCTATAGACTAAGCATAGAACTTCCTATCATGATTTCAGGAAATGAAAGCCACACAAATCAGGTGGAATTCAGAGGTAAACACTACCAGTTTGAAAGAGGGACACATGGGGTCCTCTGTTCTTTCTACTGGGTTATTCTGAGACATAGGAAGACAGTGGAGAAACATGGAAAGTATAAGAAATGAGAAGCAACACCCTTTAGAAGAGCAAAATTATAGTGTCAGAGCCCGAACCTGTCAATTTCCAATCATCATTTAAAGGACAAAGAGCCCATTTTAGGGAATCTTCTACAGATGTTCTTTTGATAGCTTTTTCTTTAATAGGCAACTGGAGGCTCAGCTTTTTATAATTTGGTTTCCTAGGAAAAGCATCATCTTCTCTTAGGAGTCTATTCAGTGCCTCTGAGAGTTGTAGAATTCACTCTTGCGCAATGTGCTCACCTCATTGATGTTCACCTCAGAAGGTAACGAGAGCTAGAACCCTCTCCTTCAACAGCCCGCAGGCTACCTCAGAGCACCCTCCTCTATTTTCAATGCACTGGGTGTTTTTAAATGATTGCAACTTCTTCTATTTTGTACACAACTGGGAATATTTTCCGCCTCAGCGTTTAAAATTGTAGATATGTTATAAAAGGGGGCCCTGTGCTGTTTTGCTTAACTCAGATGGGTTAAGCTCCTGCTTCTGTCTGTTGTCCTTTCTTTTCAAATCCTGGTGACTGAACTATTTGAACCAGACCTACCAGTCAGAAGCAGGGTGACAGTAACTAACAGCAGAAGGGGAGGGAAGCACATGTCCTCTTGTGGGGTCAGGCTGGAGGGTGGGAAGAAGAGAGGCTTTGCGAGGGGGATGGTGTCAGAGGGGAGACTTACAGACAATGCACAGAATCCCCTTTGATCCTACCCTTAAGCTCTTTTAGAAAAACCTAATCTCCAAAGATTTAGTTTAATGTTGATTATAAACAAAATATCTTTCTACCAGTGGTAATGAATAAAGCTAGAAAGCAGAGAAACAGACCAGCTGGTTTCCCTCTTCTTAATTAGGTACCTCTGATTTATTTAACTATTTGTTTTGTTCTTCTTTCTATCTTCTAGATGAAAGTCTTCTAGAATTCATACGCCTTACAGAAAAAAAATTATATATAACAAAAATATCAAAGCAGGTTAAAGACAGAATAGAATGGCAGGACCCAGAGAGTAATTCAGCAGGTTATAAAGGCCCACTAATTTTATTACGGGTGAAAATTTGGCTCTGAAGTTCTTTATACTTAAAAGGAAATGAACAACACAGTTCTCATGGAGGGAAAAGGCACATCAATTGTGCAGAGGGAGCAAGGCTTTTCCTAACACTTAGCGTTAAAGAAATTTCTTACCGAGGGCTTCGTTCAGGAAGACACAATGACATGGTGTCCTTTACAAAATGCCAGCAGCAATTTAAAGGGTAGACACTTGCCACAGATTGTTCATAAATTTGAGTTTTGTAAGGCAAAATGAATCTTACAGGTGTTTGTCACTGGGGAGAGGGGACACATTTTGGTCTGTAAGTTACCACCTTTTAATTTGTCACTTTTGTTAACTGCATTGTTTTATGTGAAATTTTCTCAATTAAAGGCCAATCTGGGTAGTGGTGTGAATGTAGTAGAAACTATAGACGGCTACACAACTTGGCCAGTGGAATGTGTGCAGAAGTGACAACGGCCCAATTTTGCACCTAAGGCTTATGTGGCATTGTGTGCTTCCACTAACCCCTCTAAGAACTTCTGATCTCATCGAAAAGGTCATGCTCTATGACCTTCAGTCTGGGCCACAAAGCATACCTGACCTTGACTTGAATGAGACCAGCTCCTGCAGACCTGAAGACCCATGGGTAAGCAATTAATGCTTATGTTTTATACCACCGAGATCCTGTAGTGATTTTGTTAAATAGCATTACTGCGGCAATAGCTTGCTAATACCCTGCCTTGACTATGCCACAAAGGCATTGTGAAGGTTAAGTGAGAGGATGATCAAGGATATTATTTGCATAACCAAACTTACTGGGTGTATTATGATCATTTACGTCTCTGATGTCTACTCCAATATATGGCTTATAGAGTTTACAGTAGACCTGCCTTTTGCTTGCTGGCAAATGAACTGATGATTCTGGGACAGTCACATACCCAGCAAGTGAATAGTAGAGGAGGTGGTTCATTCTGCCTGGCATCACGAGGCCCATTGATTGACATGTTATATGGACCCTTGTGTATTGCAACACATACTGTGTTTATTCGGTCCATCATGCATGGACAGGAGAGGGAGTTGAGACTTGGCTGCAGTGATGCCAAAGGACAATCCAGGAGAAGCTCATACGACTGGGATAAAATAGTAAAGAGCTACCAACTAGAGTTTGGAAACCCAAGTGCAAGTCTGGCTGATGTACTGTTAAACACTAAACATTTGATGTGATGGAGATGACTTTGTTCAGTCGGTAAAAATTTGAATTCCCTATTTGTCCTTTCCTGAGCGTAACCATAGGAATTATAATGACAATATCCACATTTCCGTATATCTTATTTAACCTACTTTGGCCATTTGAGCACGGATTAAATACAATAAACACTTCTCCAGTGGCTACCAACACATTTTAGTGCGTATTTTTTGGGCACCTACAATGAGCCAAATTATATGTAACTTCAGGAAGAAGCAAGACAGACAGAGTTAAATATATACCAGATTATAAAATACATGAGGACTGTATGTCACAAAGACTAAGAAGTACAGCTATCACTGATTGGGACCAGGACATGCCACCCTCAAATATACCATTTTGGCATAAGAATTATTTTGAGCTGAAGCATCTGAGTTCCTGAAATCCCTTGTCCTCCTAAAAGCAGGGCCTCCCCAAAGAACTCAACTGTCATAAAGTCCCTGTCCTGAAGCAACTCTAATTTCTCTTCTGGGACAGCACCACACTCCCACAGCCATTGTCACAAATTATCATATCTCCCATCCAGTCTCCTAAGAGCCCATTTATCTTTCCAAAAGTCATTTGCTTTTCCGTAAGTACCCTTCTCCCTCTTTCCCCTACTAACATCCCAAATTTGAACTATCCCTTTGAGTTACTCATTTCTTTTTTTTAAATTTTTTTAAATGTTTATTCATTTTTGAAAGACAGAGATTGACAGAGCACAAGCAGGGGTGGGACAGAGAGAGAGGGGGACACAGAATCTGAAGCAGGCCCCAGGCTCTGAGCTGTCAGCACAGAGCCCGACGCAGGGCTCGAACTCACGAACCGTGAGATCATGACCTGAGCCGAAGTTGGATGCTCAACCGACTGAGCCATCCAGGTGCCCCTGAGTTACTCATTTCTATCCATGTATTACTCCCATGTATTAATAGGCACCATGCACCTGCTAATTAACTTGTTTTTCTCTTGTTAATCTGTCTTTTGTCAGCCTAATGTACAGGGCCCCAGCTGAAGAATCTAGGACAGGAGGAAAATGATATTTTTTTCAAAGCTTATCATCTACTATATATTTTAGCATAATATATGTAGTGCCTTTTACCTCTTTTTATGGACTAAAACATATAGTAATGCTGATGGTATAAATAAAACTGACTTCAAATCATGAGCATATTATTACATGGGTACGTACTATTACATGGGTATCGTTACTATGTTGACATAATTTGCAGGGTCAGCTACTTCTCTGTTAAATTCAAATTAAATTGTGGAAACACTATTTGTGCCGTGCACAATAATGGGAGCATTCCAATAAACCGGGATCCTCACCATAAAATGCTTAATATTAACTCCAGTTTATAGATCAGGAAACAGGGGATAAAGTAACTTGCTTAAGGGCTGTCAGAATCCAAATGCATTCCTTTTTTTTCTCTGCATCCTTGCTACCCTCATAGTTTATTTACTGTGCTCCATATGGTGCAGTCAGTAAAAAGCAAATGGCAACTGGAAAAAAACACACACACACAACAACAACTTGCCTGCCATTTCTCTTCCTCATAGCTAGAGAAAGAGTTTACTAACATCAGTGTCAATGATCATAAAACGAAACGTCCTAAGCCTTAAATTTGCTTTTCAAATACCAGTATTTCAGAGGCAGATTACCTGACTCCAATAATATGGCTCAAACCTTGCACTGTATGTGCAATGAGAGGGAATATTTTCATCCATTATAAGAGGCTTGTCAGGGGAAAATATTTTCCTGATATCATACCCAAGAGAACAGCGTGTGGAGGAACATTATCATATTTTATTGAACTTTCATATACTCCATGCAGTATAATGTATATTTTATCTTTTGAGAAGCCTTGGTAACAAAAGAATAAAATATCTGTCTAAAACTCAAAGTACTTTCTAATAATGCTGCATGCACACTAATATCATTAAAAACAATTCATGGGGCTCTGGTAGCTCACCAGTCTGAGCCAGGAATGAATATCCCTCCATTACTGGAAGAAGGGCTCAAGCCTGTGGCTTTGCTCACTCCTTATAGCAGAGGCTAGGTGGAAGCTAAGGGGCAGACTGGAGGGCATCCATTCATAAAGGCTTTCTCCCAATTGGCAAGATCGGGGAGGAATGTCCTGTGCCCTGGGAGTTAAGGACTAGCTTAGCTTAATTTGCATATTCTTCTAGAATCACAGGGGTGTTGAGTCTAGCCTCTGAGAAATAATTTACATAAAGGTTTCAGGGCATTTTTAGGAAACAACAAAGAGGATTTTGAAACTGATAAAGACAGTCTCAAGAAAAGCAAGGAGAAAGGGGGCACCTGGGTGGCTCAAGGTTAAGTGTCTGACTCTTGATTTCGGCTCAGGCCATGATGTCATGGGTTCATGAGTTTGAGCCCTATGTTGGGCTCTGTGCTGACAGCGCAAAGCCTGCTTGGGATTCTCTCTCCCTCTCTCTCTGACCCTCACCTGCTCTCTCTCTCTCTCTCTCTCTCTCTCAAAAATAAATAAATAAACATTAAAACAAAAAGGCAAGGATAGTTGGAGGATTGGAAGCTGGGTGAATTAGTTAGAGGTAGAAAGAGAGTATAAAGACACATGTCTTGGGTAAGGCATCCTTCTGTTGGTGGCTGAGAGCTTCACTTATGATTTCCACCAGGCACGGTCACTCAAATGGCTTCCAGGCAAGTCCCTAAGATCCTGGTTTAAACTTTTTGTCAGAGGCTCCTATGAAATTAGAAAAGCCATGCCATCTTCTAGGTACTAAAAAGAAAGTTGAAGTCCCTTCAAGGTCAGACCATCTGGGCTCGGGAATAAAGGCCTTCAGAAGCTTTGGAGAAATACCACTGCCAGGATGGGAGAGAAAGACCATGTTCAGTGCCTACAAGAGCCAGGCAGAGTAACAGTGGGTGGGTGGAAGGGGCAGGAATGACCCCGCCTGCACAGGTGTGCATCAGCCTCCCAGACAGCCCAAGTCACCCCGAACCACGCAAAGGGAGAGAGCAATGGTCTTGAGTGGGGACATGAACTACCACTGCAATTTTAAGTCTTTGCTTTGCCCCATTCCCGACATGATTTGAGAACCAAGGGTCACCTCTGAAGACCTTTCAGTCTTAACACTGGATGTGGAGAAGAGCAAACCTAAAATCTCCATCCATTACCGTCATTATTATCCACAGAGAACTAAGGGCAGACCGAGAAATGAATGGCAGGGGTGTGCCAGCTTCGCCCCTATTAAATTATGCACATCACATGGGGTGACTTACAGGATGACGGCCCACAGGAGACACAGGGACAGGCCATTTACACTGGCCGGTCCTCTGAGTCTCATGACTTTAGAAGTTTTTCTCGTGATCTGCCGTGAGCCCTGTGGTACATGGAAATGTGTCTATTGGGATTTCCACAGTGCAATTCATGTCTACGGGGGAGTACCCGTACACGCAGAAACACCACGGTGTGTACTCGGCACGAAGTGAAAGAGACAGAGCAAAGAGAGGAAACGGAGGAAGCCCAGCCACCTTCTACACAGAGAGAAAACACCCATGTCTGTGTCCTAGAAATTAAAACTATATGTCTTTCCCCTGACTCTACAGCTGCCAGATCTGGTGCAGTGACGACAATAACTATCGGGGAGCATTTTATGTGGCACTTTTTTGATGAAGGATGCAGGAGAATTAACTACCCATTTAGAAATGACATTCAGTACGTGCTCTGCCACCGTGCCAGGGAGGAGAAAGTGGCAGCCAGATAACAAAGCAGACTTACAGCATCACCTCGAAGGATAAAATATGTATGATGCTATGGCCAAAATAAACAGGCTGCAGAGATGCAATTAACAGGCAGAACATGGCAGGAACCCAGCACAGGGCACCACCTCCCCTCATTCTCTCAAATGCTGGCAAAGAGATGGAAATTGGCTGAAGGTCAGGGCTCTTCTGATCCCCTGCCCTCTTCTTCCTGAATCCGTGCTATCATGGCAAATATTTTCCCCTGTCTTCAGCATTCGTGCAGCATTCTGGAAAGGAACACAGTGTTTTGGGCAGACAAGCTGAGGCTGAAACTCAGCTCTTTTTCTTGTCATCCCTGTAACTCTAGGTGAATTATTTAACAACTGTACATTTTGGCTTCCTGGTCTGCACAACTGACCATCTCAGGTTGTTTGGGGAATTAAGTGAAATAAAATATGTATATATAAATGGATGTGGTAGGTAGCCAATAAATTTAGTTGCTTTCCCTCTTCCCATCCATTTGTAATTCCAGGATCTGGGGCATTTTTTTCACTTATCTGTTTATCATTTCATTCAATGAACATTTATTGAGTGCTGTCTTTGTGCCACATACTTTCCTGCTAACCAGAATCTGTCAGCCACAGCCATGACAGTTAAGTGGGCCAGATGAGCCCAGACTGCAGGTTGAAAGGGGCTACCCTCATTCAAGACCCTATGCCTCATAGCTGTTGGCGCGTTAAGCACACAACCCATGGGGGAAATGCCAGACCACGTGGTAATTAGCAAGAACGATGTGTTCATCCCAACAGATTTTGTTGCTCCCAACTGAATCTGCATCAAAGGTCTCTGGCGGTGGTTAATTCACCTCTGAAAGGTGATCAAGGCATCCACTTTTCCCTTACTACGCAGGTGCCAATCTGTGAGAGGCAAATTCAAGTTTCACCAGATGTGTGATTACGGATGTTTGTGTAACATTTGACCTTCTTCTCTCTTCACAATCCTTTTAATTTTATATTTCTAATCACCGAGCGTAGCAATCCAGAAGACACAGAACAGTTTGACTGTATTAGTGAAGTTACTTATTTATAGATTATCTGTGATCACTCGCTTTCCTCCATTACATTCTTCCAAGTGGGTACCTTACAGTTATTAACTTTCAGGAAGCCCCTATATATCATAGCATCATACCATTAAGCCTTTTGGAAATTCATCACAAATCAGTATCCGGATGACATTGATGTCTTATTGCTATTCATTCCTCCTGGGCCGTTTTTAGCAGTTCATTTTTTATATCCCTGCAGTGCTGAAATATGGCTCACTCCAGTATCTGTCCTTTTCGTAATCGCAAAAGGAAAGCTTGGCAGTTGTTGTATATTACACTCTTGAGAAAAATGCTAGTAATACTTCGAATTGATTGAACAGTGTGGACTTAAAACTGCCTGGCACAGGGCTGTTTCCTTACTCTTATTCAGATTTTTTTTTTTTTAATCATACCCCTTAGGTTCAGAAACTGTGAACTCATCATCACAAAGCAACGTGTTAAATAAGGATCACTTACTGAAAAGCCCAGAAGCGCCTCCCCATTTCTTTCCTTCAGACCTGCAAATATGTTTATAGCATGTGTTTAGAGTGTGGCCTGCTGTTCTGCTGGAAGTGTACTATCACTGACAGGAAGCTGGGGGATGGGGTTGGGGAAGTGTGGTTGTGAAATAGCCCAGGGCATCCCTGATTCTGAAGCTTAACATGGAAAAGTTGTTGGTGACACTGCTTTGTGATCGCCAAGGCATTGGGAAAAAGCTGTCCCCACATGCTAGCCTTACCTGTACAACGACATGATCAGGAGGGATGTAGGCTTGTAGGAGGCAACCAAGTAAAGAAGATGTATTAAAAGGATGAAGGTAAGGAGAGTCAGAATTTCATAGAATTATTTCTATGCTTCCCACCTCCTCCCCAGGTAGTGGCAACGGGGCTTGGGGAGGGTAGAAGACAGGCCAGCCGGATGTGAGTGATATTTAAGGAGGCCAAAGCACAGTCATTGGAGTCATTTTCAATAAGGGATATTTGTAACAAATCTAAAATTTTCTTTGCAACACGAGCTGTAATAGATGCTGCTGGTGATCCGCTCAGATCCCCCGGTCTGGGCTAGGGGGCAGGTCTCCCAGCTTCTATGAGTGTTGGCTGCAATCAACTCACCTTCCTCTTGGGAAGTGCCCTTAGCCTATAAGAACTGCGGTGTGCTGGTAAATGTTTATCAACCAGCTCTCCAGGAAAAAAAGGCCCTGTTGTGTCGTGCCTGCAGATTTCTGTGGTGTAAACACACCTACCATGGGGGATGCCAAGATACCAGCTTGATGTTAGTGAGTGCAGAGGTGGGAAGAGATGTTCAGGATGGGCTTTGGAAAGCCAGCCCTTCTCCAGTGTGCCAGTGCATGAGAGCCACCTTGCCCAGGAACCTCAGGGAGGTTATGCCCCTCCTCGGCCCCTGCGGGGGGGAGTGGAAGACTTCTGGAATAGTGACACTCATTCATGCTCAAGAGCTTCCTGGGCGATCAGGCTGTAGTTGGGCTCCAGGTGGACCCATACATTTGCTGATCTCCCCCGCTGTGCTCCCCCCACACATTTGCAGCTCACACTGAAGAACACTTCCTCTGCAATTCATTGGTATAAGAAGCTGCAGGTCGGGCTCTAAACTTGGGCTTGGGGGAGCATCAGACTCTGAAGGGGTGACACAGCACTTAATTTGAACAGATCATTTTGCCCAAATCTTATTCTACCAGAGTCACTCAAGCTCAAAATAAACAATTTGGGAGTCATCAAGCACTGAGCTGATTTCTATATTCAAGCCTACCTAGCACACCAGCAATAAATAGTAGCAAGCTATACATACTGCATAATCCCTTTCTATCCCAGCACGAGTCATGCATACTGCTCCTGTTGAGAAATCAGTGAAAATAGCTACTTGGCTAAAAAAAAAAAAAAAAAAAAAAAAAAAAAAAAAAAAAAAAGACTTGCTTTCTCTCAACTAAAAAAATATGTTTTCTGAATATTTCAGAGGAAAATGCAAATTAAGAAATATCTCTGCTCCCTAGAATGTGATGTGAGGCCTCTCTGAGATATGAAGGTAGGAGGAGATATTTTCAGGCAGGTGAGATGCTGCCACGTTGACAGGTTTCTATTGACTCTGACACACCAAACTGTGTGGGTGTGTATGTTTTCACTCCTTGGAAATCATGCACCTTCATCATATGATATCATATGATATCATAGGTAAATATGTTTTGTACATGGTTAGAGCATGTGGGTTTCAGGGCTAATGGCCAATGACTAATGTTATATTAAGTGTCACGTCAGATGAAGAGCTTAGTAAACACAGGAAAAGGATCTGTTCAGAACCTGAAGTAGGTAAGGCTCACATTAACAAAATGAAATACCTTACTGAATAGACACTGGATTTATTGTATGAAAAAAAAAGAAAAAGAAAAACAGATGCCAGGCTGAGCCAGCTAATCTCTTAAAATTTTTTATTTATCTTTTTAATAAAAATTGTATATAGTTAAGGTGTGCAACATGATGATTTGATATAGATAGACAGATAGATAGAGAGTGAAATGATTACCACAGTCAAACTAACATACCTATCTACTCAGAGTTAGCATTTTCTTATTGTTGGTGAGAACACAATTTCCAGCATTCAATATGGCATCATGCTCCTTATTAGATCTCTGTGCTTACTCATCTTATGTAACTACACACTGCGGTGCTGGCGGGTGGGGGTGCCTGGGTGGTGGCTCAGTTGGTTGAGCGTCCAATTCTTGATTTGGGCTCAGGTCATGATCTCACGGTTCATGAGATTGAGCCCTGCGTCAGGCTCCATGCTAAGCAGGCTTGGAATTCTCTCTCCTTCTCTCTGCTCTTTCCCCACTTGTGTGAGCACTTGCACTCTTTCTCTCTCTCTCTCAAAATAAATAAACATTTAAAAATAGACAAACAGAGGTGCCTGGGTGGCTCAGTCGATGTAGCGTCCAACTTCGGCTCAGGCCATGATCTCGTAGTCCATGAGTTTGAGCCCCGCGTCAGGCTCTGTGCTGACAGCTCAGAGCCTGGAGCCTGCTTGGGATTCTGTGTCTCCCTCTCTCTCTGACCCTCCCCCACTCATGGTCGCATGTGCACGCTCTCTCTCTCATAAATAAACATTAAAAAATTCAAAATAAATACAAAAACAAACAAACAAACAAACAAACAAACAAACTACAACATTGGGGTGGGGAGGTGGGGAAATGGAAGAATGAAATGGCTACTCTTAACATTTTGTACAATTTGGATCTTGGCCCTAACAGAACAAGGGATTAGAATGCTGACATTCTTTTTTTTTTTTTTTTTTTTTTTTTAAATTTTTTTTTTCAACGTTTATTTATTTTTGGGACAGAGAGAGACAGAGCATGAACGGGGGAGGGGCAGAGAGAGAGGGAGACACAGAATCGGAAACAGGCTCCAGGCTCCGAGCCATCAGCCCAGAGCCTGACGCGGGGCTCGAACTCACGGAGCGCGAGATCGTGACCTGGCTGAAGTCGGACTCTTAACCGACTGCGCCACCCAGGCGCCCCAAGAATGCTGACATTCTAAAGTGATAAAAATATGAGATATTGGAAAGAAATGGATTGATTAATTATTCTTAATCCTTCATGCAATATTAATAAAGTTGTTTCTATAGGACATTAAATTTTCATAAGAAAAATTAGAAGTCTGTAGTTGCTTATATGTTCAATGGCTTATGATGCTTACACTCCCCAATTCAGACCTTTTATTCTAGTTTTCCGGTTTTAATGTAGTTCTTTTGCTTCAGAAAAGCAGAACTTAGAAGAAAATTTGTATTTTCTTAAGTCCTTCAAACAGAATATGCTTCGCTTTTTTCCCTGAAGTGATGGGGAAATTATTATTTGTTTTTATTTTCGGACCAAAGGTACCTGGTTTCTAGGCAACGATAGAGCCCTTTAACAGGACTCAAGGTCTCGGAAGTTCAGGTAGGGGGAGCCTGGCCAGTTTATGCAGTCAAACGAAAAGGCTTACCTGGAGTAGACAGAGCCTTCTTGGATAGAATACACAACTGATATCAGATTTTTTAATATCAAAATCCAGAACTTCTCTTGGGTATACAACTCTTTCTGTATCGCCCAGGTGTTCTATCAGTTTTATCTCTTTGACTGTGATGGAGACACTTCTTCTGGAATGCTTGAAAGATGAGGCAAGCTGGGAGAGGTCTGTAAAAATTAGGTCATGTCTTTCCCTTTTCTCCTGCTCTTCTCCCCCATTTTTAGGTGAATGGCAAGAGAGCTGAGTTCCAAGCAAATTTGTCTTATGCAAATAAGACACTTTGTCATCTATGTTTGGAAGGACAGTTAATTTGTAAAATGCCTGTTGGTTTCATCTGTGGAATCAATTAACCAGAAAACTAAACTACCATGTGGTTAACACCCATGAAATTCCTGGAAGAAATGATTCCTTCTAGAAATTCATTTGCCTGTAAATTCATTAGGCATCTTGACTTAATTCCCTTCATATTCTCATAAAAAATTGGACTCAGTCCCCAGATAACTTGAATTTTCTCTTATTTAAGTGTTGCTGCCCAGATCAGAGAACTGTCAGTCCTTCTAAAATGTGTGAAAGGGGAGTCCCTATTCCACTCTGATGCAGAGGAGAGAAGGCACACAGGTCATCCCTCAGTCACCTGTACCCAACCAGGAGGAAGGAGGGAGGAAAGGAAAGGGGGACAGAGAAATGGGGCAAGGTGAACTGGAGAAAGGAGACTGGGGAGAGGAGCAAAGGGTAGGAGAGCAAGTCAGAGTGACAGAGAAGAGAAATGTAAATGAGGAGAGAGGGGGTGGTCAGGGAAGACCAAGAATCAGGAAAGGAGAGCAAAGACTTTTCTAATACTCACCAGAGGAATAAAGAATGAGACAGAACCAGATATATTTATAAACTACTAAAGCCAACATCCAGGTGTTTCCTTCAAAGGCTTGCCTAATGACTGCATTGATTACCTGCGTGATGTCAAGAGGGACACATTACAAGCAGCGGCCAAGAGAGTGAGCAGCAGTCCTGAGTCTCGCTCTAAGCTGGGCGACAGTGCAGGAGAGCCAGAAAACAACCACAGAGCGCCTTAGCCCCGAGCCCGTTTCCAACTTTCAAGACAGCGTCAGTCTCTTGCATTTTGCTTATCTCTCATCACTCTTCAGCACCGCGCACTGAACCTGCCACTGCCTGCGAAACGCTCTGCTCTGAGCATAAACACAATTACCTTGGCCTCATTTTCTTTATCTTTAATCAAAGTCCTTTCTTGGAACATTCCCCCATCCTAGCTATTCAGAACAAAATATCCCAAAGGAGAAAGAGTCCTCTATTCAAAACTCTGAGGAGTAATTTTGATAGTGGATGAGAAAGACGAGAAGGCAGGTTAGTTCCAAACCTACGCTAGGGCTTTAAAGGGAGCTTTCCTTTGAGAGGGTGTGCATCCTAGCTAAATCCGCATTTCGGGGGTCAGCCTCAAAGAAACATATTCCACGTGCCCGCCTAACCATTATTCATAGTTGCCAGATGGGAAGAGGATTCCGGGCCAGGTCGAGGCTGCCCTCTGATGCTGGAGCTTTTCCACCACAGCCAGTGGACCCGGGAGCCTGCTGCAACTCTTTCTGTGCTGGGGGTTCTCAGCGAAACACAGGGAGGTCATTCACCCTCCACACTTTGAAATAAAGTCTGGTCCAAGCCATTTCCAGACACCAGCACTGGTTCTCTGTGTCTGAGGCTGCACGGGACAGGTACTGTTAGAAGCCACCTGTAATTTACCTTAAAATACCATCCTTTCAGAGAGAGAGAGAGAGAGAGAGAGAGAGAGAGAAACAGAGAAAGAAACAGAAAGAGAATTGAACAGAGAATATACCGAATGTCTGCTTCTTCTCATCACTCTTTCCTGCGTCTCCTTCTGCACTTTGTCAACATTTTCCCATTAGTTATTCTAGCCATCAGCACGGAGGGATCTGACCGTAATATCCCAGATAGTCTCTTCTCGCTGAAGGTGATTACAGGACAGTGACCTCACTTATCGTGGAGCAGTACCTTATGTACTATGTAATTAGGTTGAATTTGTCTCCTGGTATCTTCCCCGTGCTATTTACGCATGCTGCACACATTATCCAGTAACTTCCTCTACCATTTCGCATGTAGCGATTTTACAACAAACGCAGCCCAGCCTGAATCTGTGCAGCTATTTATAAACACACACCTGAGAGGAAAGCTTTACCTTTATGCCTCCTGAATTTCAAACTTTTGGACAGGGGGCACTGGCGAGGTGGTTTGGGATTTTTAGTTTGCCATCCACTTTACCTCTTGGCATATATGTTACAGATTTTAAAGTGAGTATGAGTTTCTTTGACAGAGAAACCCAAGTGGGAGTTAAGTTGTGTTTTCTCGCTAACAGCCACAACATGTCTGATGGTCGCTGCCATGGTTTTTGAATGTTGGTGTCCCCCCAAAGTTCATATGTTCGAATCTTAACCCCTAAGGTGGTGGTAACAAGAGGAGGGGTCTTTGGGAGGTGATTAGGTTATAAGGGCAGAGCCCTCGTGATTAGGATTGGAGCCATTATAAAAGAGGCCCCACAGAGCTTCCCGGTCCCTTCAGCATGTGAGGACTCAGCAAGAAGGAAGGTGCCAGCACGCAACCATGCCAGTGCCTTGATCTTGGACATCCCCCCCAGCTGCCAACACTGTGAGAGATAAATTTCCATTCTTTAGAAGCCACCCAGTCACTGACAGTTTGTTACAGCAGCCTGAATGGACGAAGACAGTAGTTAACAATTGTGGTGTATCTCCTCTGCCAGCCACTGGCCCGATAACTTGGTTATAACCCGCCTAATAGGGACGCTATTCCATGTACTTCCCTTCATCCCAGCCCTGCAAGAGGGGGACTGTTACAACCTCTCTTTTACAGGAGAGGGAACTAAAGCTCCGAGAGTTAGGTTTCTCCCATCTAGGTGGTTGGTGATAAACCTAAAATCCAAACCCAAAGCAGAACATCTGTGGACATCTATCCTCCCCCAAACGAAGGTCTACGTTGTCTTTTTTTTTTTTTAAGTTTATTTATTTTTGAGAGAGAGAGAGTGAGTTCGGGGGGGGGGGGGGCGGAGAGAATCCCAAGCAGGCTCTGTTCTGTCAGCATGGAGCCTGTCTCAAGACTGGAACTCATGAACCGTGAAATCATGACCTGAGCCAAAATCAAGAGTTTGGACGCCTAACCAAGTCACCCAGGTGCCCCAAGGTCAACATTGTCTTAATGCCCTTGCTTCCTCTAACTGTAACTTTAAAAAACCTTCCTGCTCTGCAATCCTACACTCATTCTGGGCCTTATTCTCCCTTAACCATTTTCAAAGATTCCTTCCACTTTTGTCCCCCTCTGTGACTATAAGCCCTTTCTCTTACATCTTTTACATGCCATTTTAACACATATTTTTGGCAAAACTCCCTGAACCACCACACCAGTATCTTTAGTCACTACAACTTCCTTTATTTGGTATCATCATTTGTAATTTTATTACCATAATTTCATTGTTAAGAGCTTCTCAATCCTCTAGAGTTACCTTCCGTGAGGCAAAGAGATCACATCTATTCTAACTATATTACAAAAATTCACCTTTTGAAGGTTTAGAATCTATGTCTGACAACAGTTATTAGCTTTTTTTTTTATATTAGCTACCGTATTTTCTAAGATAATACACCCACTTTCTTCTAGAATTTTATTGTCCATTCCATACCACCAAGCTGCTTTAGATCCAAATAAAGAGACCCTTTATTGCCTCCTTCTGAGAAAGGATATTATCAATGTGGCAAGTCAAGAAATTTATCAAACCACAAAATACAAATGAGTACGAATTACATTCACTTCTTCATCAGCTCTTACAGATCTGCTCTATCCCACAAGCCTATGTGAAATTATGTGTATCATTTTCACACCAGAGCTTCAGTATAAAAAGACCCATGGTACTTAAAGATAGCTAATGAGTTCCAAATGGGAAGGAATACTTACCTATGAAAGTTTAATATCAGTTATCCAATAAAAACCAGCACCACTGTAACACATTTAGATGGCAAAATGGATCTATCCTTATATTTCTGTAATCTTTCACACGTGGAGCCAGAACATTTAACATTTAAAGACCCTTCTGCAAACAGTATTTCATTCTACCTATCTTTCCATGCTAGCTCACATTCTAGCACCTCCATAAAGTCTGGTTTGGCCAACCCAACTTCTTACCACCATTAAATATTAACGTCAAAATGATTGATTTGCTAATTAATCATTTCACTGGTGCCTTAGTATCTCTTCCATTATTATCTCAAATAGTTATTTAAATCAGTTACTATGATTTAACTTCTGTATATCTGTATTTTCTCCCCTAATATATCTCAAAGTCCTTGAAGGAACATAAATGCCTCACTCATAAAAGGTTTCTTAGCGTAGCAAATGTAGACATGCCATGAAATGCAATGATTAATTGTGGCCAACTATATTTTCCTATCAGGTTCATGGAGAAATTTGAAAATAGAGAAGTGATAAGATTTTAGGCACCAAACCAATCCACAGTCATTATTTTTCTCAACATATTTCAGGAAAAGTACTATAACTGAAAATTAGTTTCTAATGACAGATTCTGTTGATAGCAAGGTTACTCTTCATCATGGGACTTGCTCATATTTTTCCTGCCTTGAGTCAAAGCAACTTTTAACTAAGTCCACATAAACCATTTGTTTGGTAATCAAAGATAATCTCGGTTCAGTTCAAACCAGCCAGCACTGTCACAGATAACCCCACAGATATAAAATGAAAATATGAAAGCACATTTATCATGAGGAGCCCTTAATTGAAGCCAGGGAGACAAGGCAAGTAAAACTAATATACTATAGGCCAAGGTTAGGTCCTAAAAGAAATACAAGCAAGTTACTTAAGAAGTCAAATGATGAGAGATTTCACCATCCACTAAAGAGATCAAGAGGAGTATCATGGAGGAGGTAACACTGGTACCAGAGAGGTTGAATAATAAAAAGGTAGGGATGGGGATTGCTAAGGTACAGAGGTACATCAGGTGAAGGGTTATGTTGTGTCCAAAGCACAGGGGAAGGTGAGATACAGTCAATTAAAAAAAAAAAAAAAGTATTACAATCTCACTGAAAACAAAACATAGACATAACATGCACGAGGAATAAGGCTCTGGAGGGGAGATCTGGGGCCATCTTACAAGGACTGTGAATGCCAGGCCGAGACATTTATACCTAATTTGATAGGTAATGATGAGTTTTATTACCTCATATTCATTTAATGGGAAATTTGGAAATGGTCATACAGATAAAATGTATAGCCTTGTGTTGGATGTTATCTGTTTGCCCCTTCCAATCTGCCTTCACCTTGCTCTGTGGCCTGGAGGCTGGCTTATGCAGACTGAGTCAACAGTCTTGTCTTGGTCTCTGACTTCTCCCTAGAGGGAGCCTGGCATAAGTGGGGGTGGGGAGAAGTGCAGCTGAGGTCTTTAGTCCTCAGATCCATCCCAGTGGGTGGCATGGGCTAGCAATTAATCCTGCCTTATATTCTGGGTCATCTTACATTCTGGAAGTCAGAGGTAAAAAATCAGTTTTGCTGGGCTAAAATCCAGGTTTTAGCACGGCTGTGTTCCTTCTGGAGACTATAGGGAAGAATCTGTTTCTTTGCCCTTTTCAAGCTTCTAGAGGCTGCCCAGATTCTTTGGCTCATGGCAACACATCACTCTGACCTCTGCTTCCTTTGTCACATCCCCTTCTGTGCCTTGGATTCTCCTGCCTCTCTGTCTTTTCCTTATAAGAACCCTGTGATTCCAATGGGTCTATCTGGATGATATCAGATGAACTTCCCATTTTAAGATGCTTAATTTAATCACACCTTCAAGATACCTTGTGCCATGTAAGATAACATATGTACAAGTTCTGGGGATCAGGAGATGCATATCTTTAGGAGAGGGCATTATTCCAACTACCATATTTGCCAACTGTAAGTATATCTTTGCCTAAACTGAAAGGATAAGTAAAAAAAAAAAAAAAGGTGTTTTTCAGATTATTAAATTAATGCAAGCTTGTCATAGAAAAACTAGAAGCTTCAGGAAAGTAGAAAGAAAACAACATCTCATTTAATCCTGGTCTCTTTTCTATGCATAGCATGGGTTTATTTATTTATTTGTTTGTTTGTTTGTTTGTTTTTGAGAGACAGAGCACAAGCAGGAAAGGGGCAGAGAGAGAGGGAGACACAGAGTCTGAAGCAGGCTCCAGGCTCTGAGCTGTCAGCACAGAGCCCGACACGGGGCTTGAACTCACAAACTGAGATCATGACCTGAGCCGAAGTTGGACGCTTAAATGACTGAGTCATCCAGGCGCCCCATAGCATGAGTACTTTTTAAATGAAATTGGGATCATGAAGTGAATGACTTCAGATGCTACCTTTTACATTTAACATATCATGAGCAATTCCCATGTCACTAACTACTGAGATGTCCATTTTATCAAAAGAGCTAAAAGGTGAGGAAAAATGCCAAAACTAATTTTTGGTTAAAATGGCAGGATCGGCCTGTCAATCGATGCAGAAAAGGCCTTTGACAAAATCCAGCACCTTTCTTAATAAACACCCTTGAGAAAGTCAGGATAGAAGGAACATACTTACACATCATAAAAGCCATTTATGAAAAGCCCACAGCTAACATCATCCTCAATGGGGAAAAACTGGGAGCTTTTTCCCTGCGATCAGGAACATGACAGGGATGCCCACTCTCACCGCTGTTGTTTAACATAGTGTTGGAAGTTCTAGCATCAGCAATCAGACAACCAAAGGAAATCAAAGGCATCAAAATTGGCAAAGATGAAGTCAAGCTTTCGCTTTTTGCAGATGACATGATATTATACATGGAAAATCCGATAGACTCCACCAAAAGTCTGCTAGAACTGATACATGAATTCAGCAAAGTTGCAGGATACAAAATCAATGTACAGAAATCAGTTGCATTCTTATACACTAACAATGAAGCAACAGAAAGACAAATAAAGAAACTGATCCCATTCACAATTGCACCAAGAAGCATAAAATACCTGGGAATAAATCTAACCAAAGATGTAAAAGATCTGTATGCTGAAAACTATAGAAAGCTTATGAAGGTAGTTGAAGAAGATATAAAGAAATGGAAAGACATTCCCTGCTCATGGATTGGAAGAATAAATATTGTCAAAATGTCAATACTACCCAAAGCTATCTACACATTCAATGCAATCCCAATCAAAATTGCACCAGCATTCTTCTCGAAACTAGAACAAGCAATCCTAAAATTCATATGGAACCACAAAAGGCCCCGAATAGCCAAAGGAATTTTGAAGAAGAAGACCAAAGCAGGAGGCATCACAATCCCAGACTTTAGCCTCTACTACAAAGCTGTAATCATCAAGACAGCATGGTATTGGCACAAAAACAGACACATAGACCAATGGAATAGAATAGAAACCCCAGAACTAGACCCACAAACGTATGGCCAACTCATCTTTGACAAAGCAGGAAAGAACATCCAATGGAAAAAAGACAGTCTCTTTAACAAATGGTGCTGGGAGACCTGGACAGCAACATGCAGAAGGTTGAAACTAGACCACTTTCTCACACCATTCACAAAAATAAATTCAAAATGGATAAAGGACCTGAATGTGAGACAGGAAACCATCAAAACCCTAGAGGAGAAAGCAGGAAAAGACCTCTCTGACCTCAGCCGTAGCAATCTCTTACTCGACACATCCCCAAAGGCAAGGGAATTAAAAGAGAAAAATGAACTATTGGGACCTCATCAAGATAAAAAGCTTCTGCACAGCAAAGGAAACAACCAACAAAACTAAAAGGCAACCAATGGAATGGGAAAAGATATTTGCAAATGACGCATCGGACAAAGGGCTAGTATCCAAAATCTATAAAGAGCTCACCAAACTCCACACCCGAAAAACAAATAACCCAGTGAAGAAATGGGCAGAAAACATGAATAGACACTTCTCTAAAGAAGACATCCGGATGGCCAACAGGCACATGAAAAGATGTTCAACGTCGCTCCTTATCAGGGAAATACAAATCAAAACCACACTCAGATATCACCTCACGCCAGTCGGAGTGGCCCAAATGAACAAATCAGGAGACTATAGATGCTGGAGAGGATGTGGAGAAACGGGAACCCTCTTGCACTGTTGGTAGGAATGCAAATTGGTGCAGCTGCTCTAGAAAGCAGTGTGGAGGTTCCTCAGAAAATTAAAAATAGACCTACCCTATGACCCAGCAGTAGCACTGCTAGGAATTTACCCAAGGGATACAGGAGTACTGATGCATAGGGGCACTTGTACCCCAATGTTTATAGCAGCACTCTCAACAATAGCCAAATTGTGGAAAGAGCCTAAATGTCCATCTACTGATGAATGGATAAAGAAATTGTGGTTTATATACACAATGGAATACTACGTGGCAATGAGAAAGAATGAAATATGGCCTTTTGTAGCAACGTGGATGGAACTGGAGAGTGTGATGCTAAGTGAAATAAGCCATACAGAGAAAGACAGATACCATATGGTTTCACTCTTATGTGGATCTTGAGAAACTTAACAGAAACCCACGGGGGAGGGGAAGGAAAAAAAAAAGAGGTTAGAGTGGGAGAGAGCCAAAGCATAAGAGACTGTTAAAAACTGAGAACAAACTGAGGGTTGATGGGGGGTGGGAGGGAGGGGAGAGTGGGTGATGGGTATTGAGGAGGGCACCTTTTGGGATGAGCACTGGGTGTTGTATGGAAACCAATTTGACAATAAATTTCATATATTGAAAAAAAAAAGAGTGTGAAAAAAAATAAAATAAAGATGAGCAAACTGAAAAAAAAATAAAAAAATTTAAAAAAGTAAATAAAAAAAAATGGCAGGATCGGCAAGTGATTTTTGACTCAGTTTTAATACGCGTTTTCTTCTTTTACTACAAACCACGTCTTCCATGAAGGCTAACCCAACCTCTTAATCCAGAAACCCTCCAGCACTCACCTGTGTCAGAATACTCCAGGCACATATCTAGAGGAATTTCTGCACCCCCAAAATGATCAAGCCAACCACTCAGATTTTGCTGTGAATAACATTCACACTTTACACTATTGTATGCAAATTACCAAGAAGCTGACTTACGTGAATAGCACATGAAAATTAATACACAAACACATATTGTACACTCACTTTGGTGTGGGGAAAAAGACCACATGTGAATCTGTACATGCCCATTGACTACCAAGGGTGTCCATCTTTAAAACAGTCAATCAGGCTTGAACTGAGCTTAAAACACATCATAATCCAATTTCCTACATATAGGGTGTTAAATGATCTGAGATCGTGAGGGAAGAATTATCTCCACCCGCCCACTCTGATTCCTGAGTTGACTCAGGAGCTTTATCTAGAATAGATTAATTATCTCCAAGATTTTAAAAAACTGTTTAGACTGTTGGGAATTAAGTTGAACGGGGGTCAAGGGTGGGAGATGGATTCCAAGGTAAAATTGTTATGTCCATATGCAACCTAAACTTAAGTGAGTATTGTTTTTTTAAACACTTTTTTAATGTTATTATTTATTTTTGAGACAGAGAGAGACAGAGCATGAGCAGTGGAGGGGCAGAGAGAGAGGGAGACACAGAATCTGAAGCAGGCTCCAGGCTCTCAGCTGTCAGCACAGAGCCCGATGCGGGGCTCGAACTCACAGACTGTGAGATCATGACCTGAGCTGACGTCAGACGCTTAACTGACTGAGCCACCCAGGCACCCCAAGTGAGTATTGTTTGAAAAGCAGAGTCATTTTAAATTTTGCCCATAAGAATCCTATGTGTCAGATAAAAACAACTGGGTAACAAATACTCTCTTTCAAGAAAAAAAAAAACACAACAACACCAAACATTGCTTAAGAATTACCATTGAAAATAAGCAACCTAAAAAGTAGAAGAACTATCACTGTTCAAGTATAATGAATATACTCTGTTGTATCCAAGACATCATATGTTTTGATTGTCATGTAACTATTATCATTCTTTGTATTCTTGCATTCGGGGTAAATTTCAGCCCTTGCTCATGCTAAGATAAGCCGTAATTCATCATCTGAACCCTATGTCAGGCCAAATACATGAAAAAAACAAACACAGTAACACAAGTCAGAGATCGTAGCAAGGGTACTTCATGGGCTTATTACGCATAAGGTACACTTAAACAGGAGCAAGAATAATGCTCATGGATAAAAATGTGACATGAAACACATAATGACTGGGATACACTTAACATGCTGATATCCAGCTGATCTCAGACTTCAAAATGTGGTACCTTGCCCAAAACCTCCCAGTCTTTTAAACCTTTTGAATTGGATACATATTTCTTCAAGGCAAAACTAAATTCACAGCAGTCATTTGAATACTCATTCCAAAATAAGTCTCCAACTCATTAAACACCACCTTTAAAAAGCTTGCAAACGTGATTTAGCTATTGTCTATCAAGTTTAGACATTTCATTACCAGTTGGCCCTACTACTATCTCTATTCTATTTTCCACCTTTTGCTAATGCAAAGGAAAACCATCAGACAGTTCTCAGCTTTTCAAACAGCTGACAACACAAATCGTGCCAGATATAAATATTTACATTGTCAAAAGTAAATGTTTCCAAAATTCCAAACTCCAGTGCTTTTGAAAATTGATTTGGATCAGGTACACTTTACTGAATTGGAAACATAAAAAAATATATATATCACTTTCAACAACAACAAAAATATCAAACCAAAACATATGAGTGCTTTTTAACACTAGGCTGTCTCCCCCATCTCTTCTTTCCCAATAAATTTAAGGGAGAAGCAGGCTTGAATTAGTTATTTTTTTTCTTTCACATCAATATTTTCCTCTAAGATGGGCTGATAGAAAGTGAGAATTATGTATCCATTCCTGTGTTAGATCGCCACCTTTCCCATCCCGTGCCCAGTGTGCTCTTGACTGAACAATGCTTCATTCGCTTGCCATCACTCAGGAAAAAAGATCCAGCTCCTTAACACAGCCTCTAGATCTGGCCTCCATCTTCCTTTTCCATCTGTTCCTCCTGCCTATACCTCTGTGGTCTCTGGGCTTCAGTCTTGCTGGTTACCTTTCAGCTAATTTCTGGAACTCAGGTCCCACCCCTCATTCTGAATTTTTACTGCTTCTTCCTCTGTGTAGGACACAAATTATTCCCTCCATCATCCTCCCCAAGAAGGAAAGATAGACTGAGTACTCAAAAGTTCAACTTGCCCTTTACTGGTCAGTGGACCTACCCATGTTCGTGACTTGAATAAGAGAGGTGTGTGTAGAACCCAGGTTAAGTTCCCTTTAGAGTTTGTAAAAATAAAACTTCAAATGGACCAATAATTTGGATAGGTTAATTTTTGTGGAATCAGAGCAATAAACTACATGACCTACATAGGACTTTTCTACACAAATGCTTCTCAAGTCCTATTTAAAATAACACACAGATACTACATAGAGAAATAGTTACAATCACGTGCAAGGTCTTTAGAACTCACTTTATGACTGGAGTCAAAGCCACTAACAACTCTTAAATAAGTCATTCGAGTTTGGGTTTGTTTGTTTGGTTGGTTGGTGTTTTGGTGACAGGTAATAGGAAAAAACATATTCCAATACATCAGAAGGGGGCAAAAATTCTTATAGATTCCATGATAAGTGAGGTAAACAGGCTGCGGATGTAGAGAGCAGAGCCCAAGAAATGCAAACCCTGGAGAATCAGCTGCCGGCAGTAACAAAGTTGTCCATAATTTTAATCCCAATTTCTTGCACACAAACGATTTTCCATTCCTCTTGAGTTTGCAATAACTAAATCACCTTCAAACACAATTTTCTGTGTGTGTGTGTTTTCCATTTTCAATGATCTATTCAACAGTAAAAGGTAGCCAAAAAGAAATCAGCCCACAAGAGAAACACTAGAACCCAGCGACGAGAAGATCCCCATGGGCATCATGCCCTTCCACACATGAAGGTGGAGTGCATCGAGGGAGGTTGGTGAGGGGAAGGGACATTGGTATGAGAATGACAAGGCACAACTCAGCATTTCTGTGCAGAAGTTAGGATTCTTAGCCAGCAAGATGCCCCTAGAAAGATTAATTGTTGATTTTCTTATAAATCATCTAAGGTGATTTTTGTTTGTTTTTCTTTCCAAAATGATAAATATCTGATTTTACTTTTGTTAAACAAATTATTCTTTCACTTTGTTGAAGTTAAAAGAAGCCCCAGTAAAGAGGTTTCTGAGAGGAGAGATTTTCCCAGTGTGATATGCTTGGGAAGCAACACTGCTTTCTGACCTTCATGGGGTACTGAGGGATAGGGCCTCCAGCAACCTCCAGGGGGTACAAAGTAATTAGAGAAGCATGAGGGTTTGACCAGCTAGAGAGAGAAAGTACAATTTAGACATAATTATATTTGTTGGCAGTAAGCCTGAGGTCTTTGATTTCACTCCTAGGTGGAAAGACAAACTCATCACAGAGAAGGAGACCTGTAAGACTAGCTTTCAGAATCAGCATCTCTCGGCATCCTCAACTTCACAATGGAAGCAACATGGCTGCTTACCTTCCTGCCCCCAGTATTGATGCGAAGGGGCGTCAGAAAGGGGTCGAAGATCATGTGACTGGTCTCGATGTTGACTGGCGACTGCCGTTTACCCACAGAGCAAAGGTTCCAAGCTGAGTTCACCAATCCCCAGAAAGAAGGAACTAGAAACAAACAAACAAACAATTGTAGGATTAGTCCAGGTGGAAGGTTTGAGAAACAATGCAAAAGGGCCATGGCACAAAAAGGGTGACATCAGAGACAGACACCTAATGTTTCCCACCCATAAAGACCCCTGGGTGTTGCTATGGTATTTTACTGACTTGGATCTTGGTCAATTTCTCTAAGGTCCACCTTCAGATTTTTTTGTGTCAGATCCATTCACCTTGTGGCCTCTTGGATGAGTACAGTTGGCATTAACACCTTAATGGGAAGACAGCATAGTCCACCTGCATCATCTTTTCATGTGGAGGCACACCAGAGTTTTAGTAACTCCTGAGCTGATGCTCCACTTTTCTGTGTGGCAGGAATGATGTGGGAATCAACCTTGCCCTATACAGTAGGTATTGAAAGCTTTTCAAAGAAAGTAGCATTCGACATATGCAAGGTATTATGTATTCTGTGGGTTGTCGAAACCAAACTGAGGGAGTGAATTACTTTTATGACCCCAATCAATGCCAGACAGGAGCTCAGCAACATGACTCTGTCTTTGTTTAGTCAAGCACTGTGTCACTAACCTAATGTACCAGCAGCTCAAGAATGCATTCACTTGATAGGAAGAGAAAAATGACTCGGGAGTACTGAGTCCAAATATCCAAAGGGGAAATGTCTACTCCTCTTCAGTATCACATTAAAAATTGACGGAAATAAATTTCTATGGCAATTTCCAGTTATTTTCTTCTGTTTAAGAAAGTCAGCAGAGCAGTGGGGAGCCAGTTACTAATTTCATGTCATGGAAGATCACAGACTATATCTTCAGCCTTTTCCTGCCCAACCCCCCACCCCCAGCTCCGTATTTCCACTGAGGCTCTGGATCCATCTCTACGTGGCCTTGAGATTATATGGTCATCATTCACTCATCCACCCGCAGCGTCCATCAACACTACAGTAAGCTCCTGGCGCATGTTCAGCCCTGGGTTAGGCTGAATTTAGAGGAAGGGAGTTACGTACAAGAACAATTATCACACTGTGGTGGTGGGTGGCTGCAGGATGAGGTAAGTGGGTTATAAATCTCTAGGTGAGGGCACTGAACCCTGAAGCAGTGGAAGTGGAGTTCGGGAGTGATTCCTAGAGAAGATGAACCTAACAACCAAGTCACGACCCTCCCAGATGCACCTGTCCTCTCAGGAACTCAAGTTTAATTCAGCCTTTAATTTACGGTAGCCATCATTCCTCCTCATGTCACAGATGGAGAAAATTGAGGCAAGAGAGGAGTATGGTAAATACTTGCCAAAGATAGTCTATAAGAGACCCGTAATTCAGGAGAAGAATTGGGCTGGATGGCACGTCTAGTACCACCAAAATCCAAAACTCTACGAACCTTTTATTTGTTACAGGCCATTGTTGGGCAGAAGTGGGAGGAAAGCCAAAAACAAGTTCCTCAGATTCTTAGAAGCCTGTTTCAACACCAAAATAAGGTGAGGTTCCTTGTGAAATAAGGAAAATATCTATTTGGCTTAACCCATTCAATGAGCATATCTGCTGGTTCCATTCCCTTTAGTTTAAAGAGCTTGAACTGGTTTTCCAGCTGTAACTGATTTTCAAAATGGCAGCCATGGCCAGAGTAAGAGGGGTAAAAGAGAAGAAGGTGGAGTAGAAAGAAGAACCTGTATGTGTGTTCCTTGGCACTTTCATTTCCCCTTATTATTTAAGTTCTATTATCTCTGCAAGTCACTTAACATCTTTAGAAAGTACCATGCCCTAGCCAAATTATAATATTTAAGGAAGCTCTTGAATTAAACATGTATTTAAAAAATATATAAACAGAAGTCTTCTCTAAACTATTTTTAAATCACCAAAAATCCTATATTTATTCCTCAATCATTTCCAGTTTATTATGAAAATAAAGCCTCCCTCAGTGCCTGCTCCCACCTATCTTTGTCAGCGATGCACATCAACGTGGAAGCTCTGGGGATTCCAGGGATATAGCCATGGCACTGCCACAGATCAGTTGTGTGACTTTAGATAAGGCATTTATCCCTTGGGCTTTGGTTGGTCTCTACAGTCTGTGTGGTAGGCTGAATAATGGCCCTCCTTCAAAGATGTCCACATCCTAATATGTTACCTTCCATAGGCAATGGTGCTGTGCAGAAATGATTAAGTTAAGGGTACTGAGATGATTATCCTTGATTGTCTGGGTGGGCCCAATGTAATCAAAAGGATCTTTTTTAAGAGAGAGGGGCAGGAGGGTCAAAGATTTAGAGAAAAGCTCTAGGGATAGAAAGAGAGTCAGAGAGGAAAGAAGATACTGGCATGGAAGGTGGAGGAAGAGGACAGGAGCTAAGGTGACTTCCAAAAGCTGGAACTGATGAAGCAACAGATTCTTCCCCTAGAGCCTCCAGAAGGAACCACCAGCATGCTGACCCTGGTTTTAACCCCATAAGACTCATTTGGGGCTCCCTCATCCCTGAACTGTAAGATGATAAATTTGTGATGTGTTAAGTCCCTAAGTTGTGATTACTTATTACAGCCACAGTAGGAAATGAATACAGCCCCTTTTATTTTTAACACTCTGTGAGACCAGAGCCTCTTGGACAGCCGGGCCACCTATGATGTGTGGGGGGCTTCCCCTGGAAGGCAGCTGCACAATAAATGTAGTTACAGCTATAGCACACAGTGCATTTCATCTATTCCCATGAAAATCATTAACAAAAATAATTCCAACCCTATAAATGGACTGCGAGACTGCTAATAGATGGCAGCACGTGTGGGCAGGTGCTGCTGTGCCTTCCTAACAAACCTCCCACCCCAAAAGCACCCCCACAAAAACACAAACAACAAAAACTTTATGCGAACATCTGCCTTTGCTTTTATTGGGCATGGCATTCTTTATGACAAACAGTTTCAGGGTTTTATATTCCCACTTCACTATCAAGGCCTAAGTGTCTGGTTCTAACCACCTGCTCAGACAATTGAGGAATGGCTTGGAGGCTGGGAGGCTGGGAGGCTGGAAGGCGCTCGCCCCTGCTCCGCTCCTGAAGGGGTACCTGCATTTGCTCCCCACTGGACTGCTCACTTGAAGTCAGCCATGGATTCATTGTCTTTCAGAAACAGAAGCCACCTTAGAGATCATCTGGCCTAAACACATTCATGAAATCAAGGATTAAACAGCAGAGGGTGACGTCCTCAACCCGAGGCCACGCAGCCAAGGGAGAGGCAGGGGGGAACAGAGTAAGGACCAATGCCTGGGTCTCAAGATTCCTGGTGCTTCTCCACCTCCCTCCCTTCCCAGCAGGCTCCATAGGAGGGCATATTACTGTAGCCAGGGAGTTTCAGAGTTAATTGTTGCCATGGCCAACTGTAGACTTTGCTACCCTTTCTTTTTTGGTAAATCAAAAGCAACATCAGTGCCCATTTGCTAGTTAAAATACATTTCAAGTGCCAAGCTTCAAATCAAACTGCTTTGAATGTCAAACATCCCAAATAAAATTAGGATTTTTAAAAAGCCATACAGGGGAGCGCTTGGGTGGCTCAGAAGTCTGTTAAGCGTCCGACTTCAGCTCCGGTTATGATCTCATGGTTCATGAGTTCGAGCCCTGCATTGGGCTCTGTGCTATCAGCACAGAGCCTGCTTCAAATCCTCTGTCCCCCCCCTCTCTCTGCTGCTCTTCCTCTCAAAAATAAATAAATGTTAAAAGCAAAAAAAAAAAGCCATATATCTATGACTGTGTTAGGAAAAAAAAAGGCTTCAATCCAGGAAAGAGCGGATGAGCTTGGGTCTCATCTGCAGGGCCCCAAGGAAATCTAATGGGGATGACTGCTCATGAAGAGAGGCTCCAGGGGTTGTGTCCTGGGCCCAGCTGGACTGGGCCAGGTTCTACGGTCCAATGAAAGAAGCTAATGCTCTTAGAATCAGTGTTTGGTGTTGGGACAATAATGAAGGTGTCAAAACCAGTCCAGGGAACTCAGGTACCAAAAGGATCAACTCAAATGTCTGCAAATGTGGTGTAATCTAGGTTCTAGGGAAATGCATTAGGAGGAAGGCTCTGGAGACAGGAGGGCATGGAGATCCCATGCTTATTGGGGCATGGGAGTAAGCCTGCACACTTTACCTGAAGAACAAGGCTGGACATGTGAACTAAGGCTTCAAGAGTTAGAATCAGAAACTCTCCCTCTGGATTTGTGCAGACCATTATCCCCAGCATTCTGACACTTAACCATCCTGCATGTTATTGATCCTTCAGGTTAATAAACACCCCATGTCACCCCTGGGAGCAGAATTGCATTGCAGGATACTATGGCACTGCTTCTACTTCCAAATTTAGAGAACTGCTACAGAATTCTTTTTCTCTTAGTTTCCATGACTGTCCCCGTGAATCAAATTTGCAGACTTTCCATCATACTTTAAAAGCATCAGTTAGGGGCGCCTGGGTGGCGCAGTCGGTTAAGCGTCCGACTTCAGCCAGGTCACGATCTCGCGGTCCGTGAGTTCGAGCCCCGCGTCAGGCTCTGGGCTGATGGCTCAGAGCCTGGAGCCTGTTTCCGATTCTGTGTCTCCCTCTCTCTCTGCCCCTCCCCCGTTCATGCTCTGTCTCTCTCTGTCCCAAAAATAAATAAACGTTGAAAAAAAAAATTTTAAAAGCATCAGTTATTATGACTTATTGGCTAATGCTGTGTCTTTTTCTAGCTTGACTGTACACCTTATTAAGAAAATAATGTAAATGTACATAAAAGAAAACTGAGTGAGAATCACTCTAACCAATTAATGGACAAGTGGTCTGAAATTGAATGGCATCATCCGGGCCATCTTTTTCACACAATCTTCTAATTTACATATAAACTAGAACACACAACAGACCGGGATGTTTTTGCAAATTAATTTCTGCAGAGCCCAAACGATGGCACTTAACTGCTGCATCACGACCATGTGTTATTTTGCCAAAACATCTCTCCATGGCAATGCTGTATTGTTACCATAAACCACAAATCCCAAGCAGTCTCTTGGCTCAGGGTCCAGCGAGCTATGAAAGACTGGGATTTCAGCTGCTTAAAACATGAGCCTTGGAAAACCCAAAGCAAAACCTATCAGCTGCTCGTTCAAAACCAGTGAACCAAAAAAGCCCCAGTTTAGTTTATTAACACATCATGGTAACTCCCATACAATAACGAAAAAGTTCTCACCAAAACAAGAAATAGATCAGGAGAGCAAGGAACCAGAGGAATCAAGTCTGATATTGAGAGTTAAAATTTGTCCTGGGACTTTTTTTTTTTTTTTTAATCCTAGAAAGTTAGTCTTAGGCATCTCCTTCATTCATCTGTCCTCTTTTTATTTTTCATCTTAGCAGAATTTGCAGAGACCATGCTGTCGCGGGCAGGGAGTTGGGCACTTGGAATTAATTTATGCGGCTTATGTGAATTTGCTAAATCCTATGGGAACAAGACAAACTCACTAAAAAAGTGTTTACTGACAGCCTATAACATGTCAGGCTTCAGGCCTGACAGTGAGAATTCATGCAGCAAATATTTGCTGGGGACCTATTACAGGCCAGGCACTGTTAGCAGTTGTGGGTAGTTAGCGACTAATGGAAACAGCTCAAACAGCTCACGCTCTTAGGGGTCTTCCAGTCTAGTGGGGAATATGGGAGATCTTGTTTATCTGTGTCATTAGCACTTCTGATGACCTCGCTGTAGAGACAATTAAGATGGTAATGGATTACAGAATAAAGCATGGATAGGGAGATAACCTAGAATGGCCAGGGATAATTTCTCTGGAAGGACTGAGAAGAGTTGTTCCTGAAGACTGGCAGAGAAAAGTGGGTCTTAGGCAGAGAAGCGGCACTGGTGTTGACAGAGAAGAGCCTAATATGTTCAAGGAATCCAGAGGAAGCCAGTTAACAAACCTGATGAACCAGATGAGAAAAAGAAAAAAAAAAAAAAAGCTGGAGGAGAGGAGGCTGGCTGTCGAGACAAGGCACAGACGTTCCAGAGCTCTGCTGACCACAGTGAGGAGTTTGTATTTTACTCTAATGTATTAGAAAGCCACTGAGAGTTTTTAGGCCAGGGAGTAGCGAGGTCTGATTGATGAATTAAAAGCATGTATCTGCTGCCTTGGCTGGAATACAGCCACGTGTGAGCTTGATTATCCTTAGGGTAGTTTGAGTGGGGAAAGGATTGGTTCCCAAGCAACAGTTGGGGTTTTTACGTGAATTTAATCCTACTGCTTTAGATAGGTTTAAATTCTGTCTCAAAGGCAGAACTAATTGAATGTTTTAAAAACTATTCTCTTCAACATATGTGCCAATAAAATAGCATTTTCCTGGGATCCAACTAGCACTTTAGAAGTCACCACTCGAAGCAAGGAATATTTTCATGAAGAGACTTGGCTAAGGCAATCTTTTCTTGCTTTCAAGCAATAAACTAAGGCCCCCAACTTTTCGGCCAAAAGAAAGCAAATGAAAGCTGGGAAAATGAATACTGGCATAAAACGTATCTTTGGCGAATTCAATCCTACAAATAAAGCCTTCTACTTCAATATAGCTGTCTCTATTTCAGTGTTATAAAGCATATGAATACATTTTAAATAAGAACTCCTATCTTTCCCTTGCTCTTTTCCTCACCAATGCTGATTTACTGTCCCTTTCCCTATTCTCAACTGTAATAAATCTCCACTTTGAGCCATTATTAATAAGCATGTTTAAAATACCCACTGCTGCAGGCTTTTGGCCCCTTTCTGATTTCAGATTTATTTCATAGGAGGAATAGCATTTGAATAACTCTTTTGCTTCTGGATTCTTCCTTTGCTGGGACTCTGATTCATACTACATAAAGAGCGTCTAACTAGGGCTTCCCATTTTCTCACTTGGGGACCTTTCAGGGGTTGTGAGTAACACATATACTTAACACATAATCATTAGGTTGTGCATTCATTTTCAAATTAATGAAATATCCCCAATGAGTCAGATTTTTTAAAAATGCGCCACTCCTAAGTATATCCCATATGGTGGGAAGATAGGCAAACTAAGAAATAATTATAATAAAACATGGTAAGTGTTGTAATTAAGGTGTGTCCATATTAAGGCTTAAGTGACCCTGACCTTGACCCTTTTCTCAAGTGTTCAGATAAGCCTTCCTAATAGAGGGGATATTTGAGCTCAGCCGGCAAGTACGAATAGAGGCTACAAGCCACAGAAATCTTATAACTAGTTAAAAGTCTGAAGTTTTTTCCTCAAACAGAGAAACTTGACATTCCTAGCAATCAAGACAGACTATCACTGGAATCTAAATAACTATTATGCAAGGAGAGTTAAGCCACCGGGTCATCTAACTTGTCCAACTTGGGGGGGTGGTTAGTATTGCAGAGGAGAAAGATCACGAGCTGCCATATCCTCACCATGGAACCTTGAGTCTGTGGCTAAATTTCTGTAGTCTTAGTTTCTCCATTTGTAAAATGGGGGTGATAGTTACTTCACAGAGGTGCTGGGAAGATTAAGTGAGAACATGTTTATCAAAGGTCCAGCATCATGTGTTTTTTATAAGTATTCAAAGAGTATTGGAGAAAGAGCGGGTGAGGGGATGGGGGAGGATGGTGTTTGGCTACCGATACCAGACGCACCACTGCAGCATTCTGGAGATGGAAAAGGCAGAATGGGGGGTGGGGGAGAGGCAGCTTTCAGATGCCCACACAACCCACCCTGGATTCAGAACAGGGAGCCGTCTAGATCATAGGATTGGCCCCTTCCTGTCACACCCAGAATGCGCCATGTGCAATTATTCCCTGAATCCAGAACTCTCCATGTCTGGATGAATGGGGGGACTGAGAAGTGATATGAATCATCCACAGTGGCTTTAACTCCAAAGAAAACCATTTTTATTTGGCTTTTGGAAGTTGCTGGATTAATTGTGTGCATTGCATCTTCATCTGCCCATTTGCACTTGGTTCCGGCGTGGGGACTGGCTTGCACTTCTGAAAACATATCCCTTGAGGGTGAGGAGAAAGGAAGGAAGAGGGAGTCCGCGTCTGCTGATCATGCACCATAATCTCTGTGCAGCGAGCCTGACGTATCTTATCTTGCTAATCCTCCCCACAACTCTGTGAGATACTTTTATCATTATTTTATAGATGTGAAAAGTTAAGACTTCAAGAGGTTATGTGACTTTCCAAGGTCACTTGGCTAGTAAGTAAAGTGCCTACAATTTGAGATCAGTTCCTTTCTTTAAAGCAGACAAACAACCAGACAAAAGCATGCATGTGTGACAGCATGTGAAGTGATACACAAGTGTGTAAAACAAGGGGGTAATCATCTCCCTCTCCTTCCTTCCGGTGACACCCTTGAGGTAATCGGTGTGAACTCCTGGCCAGGTATCTTTCACTATGCTCTCATAAACACACCCAAATACATATCCCTGTATTCAGACAGGTTCTCTTTGTAAAAGTACTTTTTGTTTAGGGTAACAATATGCCACGAATGTCTTCCATGTCAGTCTTTCCTAGAGCTTCTTGTTCACATGTAAGGCAACAGAACTCTCATAGTTTGGACGCACCTCCCTTTTCTCAGGCTTCCCTGAACGTAAGACATTGAGGTTATTTACATCTTATTTTACTATGCTTTTGTATACTTTTCGCACTAACACTTTCATTTCAGCAGGAAAGATCCCTAACGGTAGTATTGTCCAGTCACGGTAGGCACCTGCTTTAACAGATGCTGCCAGGTTCCTTTAAAGGATACCGGCTGTGTCTGTAAATATTTATGCTATCAGCCATGAGTATGTCCACTTCCCCATAATCTCCATAGCATGGGATGTTATTTATTTATTTATTTATGGACATCTAACGGGAAAAATGAAATCTCATTGATTTAATTTGCATTTCCTAACCATTGCTGATGTTGAGCATGTTATGCTCATTAGCTATGTGCATTTCTCTTCTGATCACATTCTTCAGGCATTTTCCTCTGGGTTATTTATATTTTTCATGTAAATTTTTGTTGTAATTTGAACTGTAGAAACACTTACTCTTTGTCATGTGCAGTAAATGTTTTCTCCAAGCTTATTACCTAGCTTTTAACCTCACTTCGAGTGTTGGGCTATTTAGGGATTTTTAAATTTTATATGGTTGGTTATATTGATCTATTTCTTTACAAGGTTTCTGAGCTTCCTCTGTTACTTAAGGTTGTATCTCCAAATGCAGATCATATAAATATTTTCTATATGATTAAAAACAATTTTTATCATGGCACCTGGGTGGCTCAGTCGGTTAAACGTCTGACTTCGGCTCAGGTCATGATCTCACGGCTTGTGAGTTAAAGTTCCACGTCAGGCTCTGTGCTGACAGCTCGGATCCTGGAGCCTGCTTCAGATTCTGTGTCTCCCTCTCTTTCTGCCACTCCCCCATTCACACTCACTCTCTCTCTCCCAAAAATAAGTAAACACTAAAAACAAACAAAAATTTTATCGTTACAATTTTTGACTTTTAAAATCTATCAGAAATGAATCTGCATATGCTATGACAGTGGTCTAAGATTTTTCCCAGGTAGAAAGTAAATAATGCCAGCATTATTCATTAAATAAGTCCTCTTTCTCCACCAAAATGAATGTTACTTTGATTACATATTAGGTTTTGGTATAGATCACATTTGCCTCTCAACTTGGAGACCGTTCCACATATTTGTCTATTTCTGTATCACTGCCATATTGTCTTGAGTATAGTAACATTTATGGTAATTTATAAGATCAGACTTTCTGATCCAAAAGCCTACTCTTGTTCCCTGCTACCTCTAGGGGACCATAAAATGCCTGAGCTCCAGGGAAACCAGCGAGGATTACTGACTTTAGATATGGAACACAGATCTAGTATTCTTGGGAACACCAGGTCATTAGAGGTTATCTGACCCATCTTCTTATCTTCAGGTAGTTATGTATTTGAATCATACCTGATAGACAGGACAGTGCTTGTCCCTTTCCTCAAAAAGCCCTAGAAGTGCAAAAAGCATACTCAAACTCCAGAATTAACTCCTTGGAAGACAGGGCATTGAGATGGAAATAGCATAGCATTTAGGTCCAGTAGAACCAGGTCCTGGTTCTACTAATAACAGTCACATCTACTGAGTGCTTACCATGTGTTGAACACCACACTAGACATTTTCTATTCATCAGCTCACTTAATATTCTAGGAGGTAGATCTTATTATTATCTTCTTTCTTACCAGGTCTTATAGGTATCTGAGGCACAAAGACATTAATTAAATTGCCCAAGATATAAACAAACAGCCCAACTTGACAGTGGAGAAGTGAGGATTCCAGACTCAGGTTGTCTGGCCTGCAACCTTGACTTTCATCCCTGTGTTACACTTTCTTCTAATGCTGGTGCACTGGCTTGAGCCAAACACATTTTCTCTTGAGCTTCAGGCCTCTCATTTGTAAAATCAAGATCATAAAAAATATACACTTCACTAGATACGTGTGCCCATCTAAGTAAAAATTAAAATTAAAATCACACACACACACACACACACACACACAGCAAAGTCCATCACAGCCAGTCCATTTATGCACTTAGTCATGGGTTATGCTACTGGTGGTAGACTGGAAAGAGGCTAGCTTTACATCAAATCATTCATAACTGTCATCCTCAGGGCTAGGTATTATTTATCCCATGTTATAAATGAGGAACTGAAGCTCACAGAACTGAGTCATTCAATGAGGACATTTAGCTAATACGCAGCTGAGCTGGTGGTGACTCAAATCCAGGTCTGACTCCCACATCCCACATCCAGCACCGAGCTCAGTGGAACTCAACTGACACCATTATTTTCCCCTCAATATTTTGCTTTCTCAGAATTCATTGCTTTCTCTAGATGACTCATTCTTGAGAGCCCACAGGAAGGCATAAAACACAGTCTGGTTTATGTAGGCATTAAGCCCTGGGTGTCTGTCTTAGGGTTAAGATTTAAGCCTAACAATGGTGTTAAGCATTATCCGATCGTATTTCGGTGGACATTTTTCTTGCCCTGTATAATTACTGTTGCTTCAGATAAAATCTGAAATTAGTCTACTGAAGCTGGTAATTGAAACCACAAGGAGAAGAACGTCTCAATGCATGTCAATAATCCAGCCCATTAATTATTTCCACCTATTCAACTTGGAAGAAAATGACCAACCTGATGCCTCTGAAAAACCACATGACCTACTTGAAATTTATATAAGAGCTGCATCCTCTTGGCTCCAAGAAGTACAGATCTGTAATGCTGGAACCTGCTGGAGCATGAGGATTGAACACCAGGTAAAAAACATTTAGCTAGTGAAAGTAGGCGATCTTCTTCAGCCTTTGGAAATTCTGAAAATGTCACTGATACAGGCAACAATTTCCTACAAATTCAAACATCTGGTGAACCACTGTTAAAATCCTGCAAAACATCTGGATATCTTGGAATATACCATCCTTTACCTATTTGAATGTGTAAACACCTCCTTTTCCCTCTCACTCCCTCTGTATATGCGCACAAATCCATCCCCTTATACAAATGTCAAAAGTAAGCAAACAACGAAAGCCCTGTGACCCAGATGTGTGGAGATCAGCTGAGCCTAGCCTTATAGCCCTCCCAGTGATGGGCAGCCTTTTACAACATCTCACTGGGTTCACATTTGTGTAATCCCACAGAAACATCCAGCTGTTCCAATCTGCCTGGAGTTTGGCATGTATTTAGGGCATTTATCACTTGCACAAATAACAGGTCTTTGTTATCTTCATGATACATCAGGAGACATAATCTTCATGCCAGCACTGAATCTTGGGTCCCAAACACAAAAGAATCAGTCACTAAACAGGGAACAAAGACACACAAACAGTCTGCTGGTCTTCTGATTTTGTGCTAGGGTGGACTGACCAATATGTCTGCAACGTATTTTCTATAGAGACACTAGATTTAGCTTCACTGATATAGTTACAGGACGGACACATTGAATTTCTCCTCGTAACTTCTCTATTTGACTTGTGCATTAACATGCTTCCTCTTAGCAGGCAAAAAACCATGCAGGCATCTCACGGATTGTAGATCTCTGTCAAAATCTTATCAACAGTCAAATCTAGGTGAGTGCTTTGCTTTGAAATGCCCCTTATCCAACCTTGGTACTTCTAGCCTAATCCAGGTTCCCACTGCCACCTACCTTAGTCTCTATAATAATTCCTTAAATAAATTCCCCAGAGCCGGGGAATTTCCACATCACAAATGGCATGACAGCTGAGCACACAAGGAAAAACCAGGACTGTAAACTGTGCCAGATCTGAGGTCCACGACAGAATTTAGTACACAGCAAGGGTCAGGATTAGGTTTCTTTAGATTTGTGTTTCCTTGTGACCCTAGGGCTCTCGTTTGATGCCACCATTATGTCCCCAATGCTTGGCACAGAGTAGTCACTCAATAACTACTTATGAAATGGGTAGATACATAAATGTATGGATGGAAGAGAGAGCACAGGACCATGCTGTCTGCCTTGCATACCATTTCTCCCTTTTGCTTGTTGTATTAGTCTTTTATTTTATTTTTTTTAATTTTTTTTTTCAACGTTTATTTATTTTTGGGACAGAGAGAGACAGAGCATGAATGGGGGAGGGGCAGAGAGAGAGGGAGACACAGAATCGGAAACAGGCTCCAGGCTCTGAGCCATCAGCCCAGAGCCCGACGCGGGGCTCGAACTCACGGACCGCGAGATCGTGACCTGGCTGAAGTCGGACGCTTAACCGACTGCGCCACCCAGGCGCCCCTGTATTAGTCTTTTAATACAAATTGTGGAATGAATGGATACTCATCATTATGTTTCATTTCTATACTCCCAACAACAGAGTGTGCTCATTCCTACTTCAGTCCTCCTTTCCCTCCACCTTCACTGAGATATAGCTGACAAATAAAAATCACATATATTTAGGTTTATGATGTGATTTTTTTAAGGTGTACAATGTGACGATTTTATATGTGTGTGTGTGTGTGTGTGTGTGTGTGTGTATGTTGTAAAATGATTACAACCAAGTTAATTAACACATCCACAGTTATTTTTTGGGTGTGAGGTGAAAACAATTAAGATTTACTTTCCTAGGGGCGCCTGGGTGGCGCAGTCGGTTAAGCGTCCGACTTCAGCTCAGGTCACGATCTCGCGGTCCGTGAGTTCGAGCCCCGCGTCGGGCTCTGGGCTGATGGCTCAGAGCCTGGAGCCTGTTTCGGATTCTGTGTCTCCCTCTCTCTCTGCCCCTACCCCGTTCATGCTCTGTCTCTCTCTGTCCCCAAAAAAATAAATAAACGTTGAAAAAAAAAATTAAAAAAAAAAAAAAGATTTACTTTCCTAGAGGGCACCTGGATGACTCAGTCAGCTAAGCATCCGACTCTTGATTTTGGCTCAGGTCATGATCTTGCAGTTTGTGAGTTCAAGCCCTGCACTGGGCTCTGTGCTGACAGTATGGAGCCTGCTTGGGATACTCTCTCTCCCTTTCTCTCTGTCCCTCCTCTGCTTGCTCTCTCTCTCCCTCTTTCTCTCTCTTTCTCTCAAAAATAAATAAACTTAAAAAAAATTACTTTCTTAGTAAATCTCAAGTACATAATATAGTTTATTAATAACCACCATGCTGTAAATTAGTTGTTCATCTCATAACTGAAATTATGTGTCATGTGACTTATTTATTCCCATTCCCCCCCTCTCCAGTCCCTAGCAACCACCTGTCTATTCTCTAGTTCTAAGAGTTAGAATTTTTAGATTCCACATTTTAGTTCTTCTTTTCTCTCTTGACCTTCTCATAATCAAATCCTACACATTCTCTAATTCCTAATGTAAATCCCAATCCCTCCATTAAGTCACTCTCTACTATTCAAGGCCATCATTCTGGATTTCTGGTGAAGCCAGTCAGATGCCAGACCATTTTGTACTTAACTATGCATGGCTATACTGTTCACAGTTTTACAAAGGCATTAATGTCATCTCCTAAGTCAAAGCAAGCGCTTTAAGATCAGGTACTCAAACAGAGCACAGCACCTGATTATAGGGTCCAAACCCATAAAAGATTCATGAAGTGACTGACCAAAATTAAATCTCTCTAAGGGGTTTTAATGGAGAGGATTTGTATTTGAAAAGACACCAGCAGGGAAATAGATTTAGTGATATTTTGACACTCCTTGCCACCCAGTGCCCAAACATATGCCCAGCCGTAGGAAGCTCCTTGCAGTTCCAACTAACACACCCTGCCTGCAATGGCTTCATGCCTAGAATACCCTTTCCAATCGCCCATGCAGAGAGCACATTCTTATCTTTCAAGATGCAGGCTGCCTCTTCATCCACTCCTCCCTCTACTCTCTATTCTTCCTGCTGGAGTCACATGCCCTGCCCCTGTGCAGCTTGGGCACTCCTCTGTTCCAATCTTGCAATTTTGTACATGCCTTTCTCCCCAGTTACGATGGACATGATTAGAAAACCTTTGTCTCTAAATCACCATCACTAAGCACAATGCCTGGGATATAGTAAATTCATAGGCAATACTGTTTGAATTTTTAAAATTTTTAAAAAGGAATAAAAAGCAGTCAAGACCTGATATATACAAGTGAAAGAGAAGGCAAAGGGTGAGGAGTGGGGTGATCTGTCATTTTACTGAGCATTCACTGCGTGATAGCCTTGGTATTAGGCACTTACTCAGGATGTCTATTTCACGTCTGATCACTTTCCCCAGATGAAGTGGGAGATAAGGCCTGATGCCAGCAACACGGTCTTATTTATCCAGGTTGTGAAGTATGAATACCAGACATGGTGGGGATTTGATGGTATTGTGATCAAGGCAAACATCCAAAGTTGGCTTACCACACGGAATGAAGAAAAAAAGAATGATTCAAGATGTGAAATCAAAGGAAGAAAGTGGATGAGTGGCGAGGTCTGCAGTGGGCAGTAGGAAGGAGAATAAAGGATTTCATGAGTCAGCCAATGAGGAGACAGAGATGCATTTTATTCATTTGTATGTCCATGAGCATGGTATGTTCTGAGCTTTCAAAAGTGTAGCCCTGGGGCCGATATTTGATCCATCCTTGTAACAATCATAAAAGGTGGATTGAAGGCTACATCAAATGATCAGATTGCAAAAAGAACTAGAATGTTACCACCATCGGAGACTCTGACATTGGTCAACATGGCTTTAGAACATTAAAGAATGCCTAACTCTGCTGGTACTTATGTTTCCATTTTGAAGGCATTTCTCATCTCCACAGGGTATTGTATAAAGATTCAATAATAAACGAATGCAGGAGTGCCTTGGAAACTGTTACACATTCTTCATTTCTTAATCATTCATGTTTGCTTTCAGTATGCCTACAAATGACCAGCACTCTCTTGGTCAGCTGGCTCTCTGAATTTCAGTACATTCTGGCTCTTTGGCAGGATTACTCAGGTTCATGTACTAAACACAAGATCTAGATCTTTGCTGTAATGCTTGCTCAAACAGACAGCATGGATGTTCGCCTTTTGCTTTATTATTGTTTCCTAAGGACAAAAGTGAGGTGCTTAACAAACTATACTCCAACTTTCAGCCTCCTCAGGAGATCCGTGACAGTGCACCAAAAGAAATCCATGCTGATCTAAGTAAAGCTTTCTTTTAGAGACTGATCCAGTTTAGAAGAGTCTCTCAAATCAATGGCTTGGGACATTAAAGTCCGACATCTTCTTTTTGAAACAGCAAAAAATCTGAAGTTTCCTCATTATAGTTGGTGGCTCCCTGGGCTTTACTAAGAACGTGAATTGCCCCAAGGAAACACCAGTTCATGGTGACAAGACATTAAAAGATCATTTGAGTTTCAAAGTCCCCAATGCCCAAGAGAGTCAGCAAGGACTGCTCAGAAATTTAATCAGCAGTGAACACATCCTTAAAAGTTTCCTCTGTGAGTGACCTGAACCCCAGCTCTGGGTTCATCATAAGGCTGCCCTCTCCTGCCTTTCCTGTCTCTGCCTATGCATGGGGAAATCAGAAAAATCAGCAGAGTTTTCACTTTTGCAACACTTGAAGGTTTATAAAGCATGTTCTCAAAACATGCAATTCTACTACTTCCTGGGGAGCAGTACACAACTTCATCAGCGAGTTAGAAGTTCAACAAAAACCACTGTGCAAAAGTCTGGGTCACCAAATATAAGAATGCATACCCTCTTCTCTCAGCAGGAGGCACCCTTTTAAAATTTTCTGTGATCATGGGGCGCCTGGGTGGCTCAGTTGGTTGAGCATCCTACTCTTGATTTCAGCTCAGGTCATGGTCCTAGGGTTTGGGGATCAAGCCCCACGATGGGCTCTGTGCTGAGTGTGGAGCCTGCTTAATGTTGTCTCTCTCTCCCTCTGCCCCACCCCCGCTCTCTCTCTCTCTCTCTCTCTTGCACATGTGTTCTCTTGGTAAAATAAAAATAAAAATAAAAATAAAAATAAAAATAAAAATAAAAGTAAAAATAAAAATAAAAATAAAAATAAAATTGTCTGTGATCTTCTAAGAAACAGGATGCTACACCCAAATCCAGAAGCAATCAGAGGTAATGGATTACTGGTCATTATAAGTGTACACCAATGAAGTCTTAGAGTACTGATGAAGCATTAATGTCAGGGCATAGCAAGAAGCCATGAACACAGGAGGCACTGAGTTAATACTGGTTCAGTGAGGAAATGGGGGGGTAGAAAATGTTCAAAAAGAAAGGGAGACAGAAAGGGGAAGCTGGCTAAAGGGTCAATGGTCTTTACAGGATGCTATGCAGAGAATCGACTAATACCATGGTTGAATAATTAACCTTTATTCGGTGCTAACTCCACTTTAGGCCCTGCTCTAAGTGTTTATATGTGTATTAACTCACTTAATCCTCACAACAGCCATATCATGTGAATATAACCATTATCCCCATTAAACGGGTGAAGACAGTGAAGGAGAGGGAGCTTATGTCTCACGGATAGTAGTTGTCAACTTGGGATTCAAAGCCAAGACGTCTGGCTCCGGAACCTGCACCCCTTAAAAACCATGGCCACTTACTCACTTTGAGTTCTGATCTTTAAGGATACAAAACAATCAAGTAGGGAGCTTGTCAAAAGAGCCCTAATACCAGAGATTCTGATTAAATAAATGTACTGTGGAGTCCAGAGATTTGTGTTATTAACAAGCATCCAAGGTGCTTCTTATGCTGGTTGCTCATAGACCATAATAATGGGAAAAATCAGCTGATAAAATTAACATATATTGGGAGAAAGTAGGTCTACCTACCAGATTCACAAGGTCAGCCATGTGACCCAAACAGTGACAGATCTAAGGGGAAAAACCTATCAACTGAAGGGTCAATAAGAAAGAATAAAACAGAGAAACACCCGCATTTTGCTTCCCATCCTGCCATGAGAGAATGGCACAAAAAGTTGTTTCTTAGTGGGCGGGGGAGGGGGGGTAGGTAGTAATATTTCACCAACACTCACCTTCTTTTGTTCTAATTCTTTGTCCTCCAAGCAACCCTTGGAGAAACTTTCCCAAGTTCTAATCTCAAGAAACAAACAAAAAAAGAAGTTGTTTTAGCTGGTAGACAGAAATAGTTCTATTACTGAAAAGAGGGTGCTAATTTTCTCATTTTAAATTGTCATGATGGCTTATTTATCATCCTGTGCTATTTTTAAAAGTACCAGTCAGTTCCAATGGCCTGATCACCTGTGGATATACTGGGACTATCCTATTTCTGCATTTGTGAATCTATGCACCAGACAAGACACCAGGCATGAGGTTTTGACCAGCACATGGCTTCTGACATAGGCACTGCCAGCAACCAGACCATACCTCTTCATGGCCTGCCTCTGTAGCAGCTCCCCCTAACCTCCCCAGAACAATCCACACTCGTCTCTACTTCAGAAACCTAAACTGCATTTAAAAACCAAAAATGATTTGCACACAGAGATGTTCACCCGAGCATAGTTTATAATAATGAAACACTGAAAACAAACTCAATGTACAACAACAGGGGCACCTGGGTGGTTCAGTCGGTTAAGCGTCTGATTTCAGCCCAGGTCATGATCTCACAGTTCATGAATTCAAGCCCCGCGTCGGGCTCCCTGCTGACAGCTCAGAGCCTGGAGTCTGCTTCAGATATGTGTCTCCCTCTCTCTCTCTGCCCCTCCCCTGCTCATGCTCTGTCTCTCTCTCTCTCTCAAAAAGAAATAAACATTAAAAAAAAATTTTAAGTAAAAAATAAAAAAAATGTGCAACAATAATAGGGGAATGGTTTAGTAAATTAGGTACATTCACATAAAGAATACTTGTGCAGTTATTAACATAAATTTTAACTACACCACAAATTTTTATATAGATTATTGTTTCGAATATATACAACGATGGGCACTGGAAGGGAAAAATAACAGAAACATGGCTAGAAGTTATCTCTGGATAGTGAAATTATTGGCTAATACTAATGTATACATAGGTGTGTTCATATGTGCCAAGCTTTCTATATGAAGGCATAGTACTTTCACAATTAAAAACAACAACAACAATTACAAAACAAAGACTGTTTATCTGGGCCAAAGTTTAACCTTCCAAAGAATTCTATTTTGTTAAACTGAGATTAATTTTCTCATCACCTCTGTTTTGAGAGCAGGAATAATAAAGAAAAACTGCCTCCCTGCCCCCACTTTCCAAATTTCTGGGCCAATTGGGATGATCTGGTCACACCGAGGAATAAAATGCAGGGGATACTTCCCCTCATAAGTAAAGAGAGAAATGGTGATCATACTTAGCAACCACCAAACAGGAGATGCAAGAAACCTCAATATATTGAGCAAGAATTCTTCCTTTTCATCTCTGCCCTTGGACAAGAGACATTAATGGGGATTTAGTTAATTGGCTGGTTTTCATTCTAATTGGCTAACGAATCTATTCCAATCTTGAGAAAAACCAAAGAAGAGGAAACAAATAACAGGAGGGGTTCAGCTGCCGATTGATGTTCAAAAGAGATAGCATTTTATGTGTCCGGAGGTCTGAGGTCCTGGGCTCAGAGCATTAGCTCCCTGGACGGGGGGGGGGGGGACTCCATAAAGGAAGGGGTGAGCGTCCCTACTGGGACACCCCCGGCCTTCCTGTCTCTTTAAAGACAAAATGAAACTGATGGCACCCGTTTGATTTTGTCATCTCACACTGAACTTAGCTTAAAGCAAAGGCAGGCTCACTCTGGGCTGGGAATAGAAGCTCTGAGAGAGCTGAATCTCTTATACCACGTGGGTACTAGCATCTTATGGAAGGTATGAGTTAAATCCATCTGAGCTGAGTTTGCTCTTTCTTTCCTCACACCAATTAGTTCTGCCATTTAACACAGGGATTAACAATCTCATTTCCTGGGGCTGATTCGTCAAAGGATCAGGATCAAACTACTTAGCGGAACTAGCGTTCTGCAAAATTTCAAGGTAGGTGAAATTGGTTTTCCCTATCTTTTCACTGGCCTTTTACCCTCCTTCCCTCCCCATTCTTTCCCCAGGTCATCTGTGTTTCCTTTTCTCGCCCCCTTTCTACCTCTGCCGCTCCTGATAACAGGTACTGCATGTATCATAATCATACAGTCTGAGCCATAACTCAGCCCTGATGATCACACACTCACGAACACACTTGCAGGATGGATGACAGAATGTCTGAGACAGAATGTGCTGGATCAGAGAGTCAGAACAGATGAGAGCTGATGGAAGGAAAAGTATTAAACACACACACACACACACACACACACACACACACACACAGTGGAAGGGAATATGGAAAAAAGCATATGGCGGAAGAGCTAACATACCACCAATGCTGACCTCAAGACCAACTGATAAAGGCCCCAAGGCTCAGGCCATCAGCCACCACAGCAAAGGAAAGGATTCCAAAGGAAAGGAACCCAGGATTCACAAAACATGCAGAATGAAGTCTCTTCCATGTTTGTCCCTTTCCATTCCTCCTGTATATCTTTTGAACCTCTTGTCTTGTCTAGGATAATCACCTACTGGGAGATCTTAGAACATTCAGTTTCTCCTTGCTTTCTTTTCCCAGGCACAGAATATAACTGCTTCCTGGTCTGCTGAGGCCTCCTTCAGCGTGGCTTTCAAGACCCTCCATGGTCTGGAAGGAACCTGTCCTTGGGGCTTACCTCCCACTGGTCTTCCCGCTGCCCCTGAACAGCTGAACAAGAACTGTCATCCCCCATGTGTCCTGGGGCTTTCTCCTCTTCAGCAGAACTATGCTCTTTGCCTGATGTGCCTACTCATTAAAACCCCACTCATTCTTCAAGTATCTCTTCCTTCGGGAATCTCCTTCGATGCCCCTTTCTGCCTCATGAAGTGGTACTCCCTTTTTCCTCTAAAATTCTGTTGTATCCTCGATCTCTCTTATGCCACATCTTATAATGTCTTGAAAATAGTGGCAGAAACCATGTTTTTATGTCCTAACATTCCTTGTAGCTTATGGTGTGATAATGGGGTATCAATGGTTTGATCAATGAATGAAGAATCCTGACTGCAAATTCTGAGTTAATGCCACCACACCATATGATGGTGCTTTCTCTTATTCTTGCTTACTCTCTCTTGTTCTCATATGCGCACACATATATACTCATACATTTCTGTCCATGAGAACAATTCAGATACCTTAATTGAAATATAAAAGATTGATAAGCAGAGGGAAAAATAGTAAAAAAAAAAAAAAAAGAGTGATTAATACTTCCATTGTCTCAATAAGACAGATCTTTTTCTACTTGTCTTTTAGAACATAATTATTTATGAATTTCTGTACGTGAAATCCACTTTGGTCCACAGAGGCCTTTGGGTGTGTTTTACACCGAAGTCTTGATTTTAGGATGCATCTTTGCATGGCAGAAAACACTTTGTCTAGACCTTCTGAGCTACCCTTATCAGTGTGGTGGTGAAAGACAGAAACAAATAGCCCAGATTTCTGTAGAAAGTGGTAAATGGTAGAGTGGTATATGGGAAAGCCTCATTAAATCTGACGGTGGTTCACCTACGTGAGGTTTGTAAACAGAGCATATGTTCTTATTGGTATAGACATGACCTTGTGGGTCTCTTTGCCGACTATATTAGTGCTGTGCAAATATTCCTACTCAGTTGTGAAGGCACATTATACTCAGGGAAATTATTCTCCCAGCAAACAGACAGATGTTTAACTTCACTTAATATGACACTATAGTCTGAATTCTTAATGTGAGACAGGGGTCCTTTTTCAAGCTCGAGTAAAATTGCGAATGCCATATTTTAACACCACGGCTCTATGTAGCATAGATTAAGTCATTACCTCTTTCTCACTAAAAACTCTGCCTCTCTGAAGCTCCTCTCAGCAATGTCACTTGCAGAGGCCACCGTGTACCTAGCAGACCTTGGGAATTACAAGATGATGCAGGAGGTGTCTGTGATGGACTTTTTCAGCCTTTCTGAGAACTTTTAAGCACTTCTGCTTGCAAACCCCTACGGGCTAACATAATGGTGACTTACTTCCAATTGCAGAAGTCAGACCCAGAAGAATATGAAACAGGTCTTTTCCAAAGATTCGAGGAAAGCTTATGGAACTCAAGAGGGGACACAGGGGTGGGTGGGTTTAGATCACACACAACACATCTAGATTTATTCTTGGTGGCTTTGGCCTATCACGAACAGATCCACCTGTCTGCTGGTGGTTATCAAGGATAATTGTCCTTTGGAACTTGAGCAGAAAGGGGCCCGGGAAACTGAGCTAGACCTGAGTTTGACACAGTGGAATTTCCTTTAATGCTGGGACTTAGGAGGGCACGGCCACCTACACGAGGTTCTCGCAGCTTCCACTGTGCCCTTCTACACTGTGTGAGGCTGCCGCGGGGCTCAACAGCCACATTTGTGCTTTACCAGCTGGCTTCTGCAGACTGTGCCAGAGGGAGATCTAGAGGGACACTGGAAGGCTGGCGTGAAGGACCCGCTCCTTCCTGTTTGCTTCCCTTCCCCCTCCTGCCGGTATTACCCCAGGCATGGGGCTTCATTCGCCCAGGCAGCACCATCTGGTTCTACTTTGCAGGTTTTCCATCCCCTGCTCCCAGAACCAGCTTCATCACACCCTCTTTGAGATATCAGCACCAACCAGCTGACTGTGAGTCTCCCCTGAGCTCCTGACCCCTCAGCAGCCGGCCCCACTCCGAATCCCCACTTCTGGGGTCTCCTCCACTAAGCTTATAAATTCTCCCCCAATCTCTTCTCCTAGCCCTGGAGTGGAAGCTGATTACTTTTATCATGACTCCTGTCATACACTAGGGTCCCTTTTGTCCCCTTTCCAATCCTCTAATTAAATAATTATTTTCTATTAAATTATCTCTATTGAAATAATTATGTGGTTTCTGTTTTCTTGACTGGGCCCTAATTGATATAATTTATTGCTCATCATGGAGTGACACAGACTTTTACTATATAGTTAATATGTTTATATTTTGGAAGGGGCATCCATGTGCTAAAACTGCATTTGTTAAAAAGCACATGAAGGATCAATATTACAATCCTGAAAGATGCCCATGATAGATTGATAAAAGCAAATGCTTTTATAAGTGGCAAGCATTCGTCTTGTAATTGGAGATAAAGGAAATGTTTAAGAGGGATAAAATAACAGGATACTGTAATTTCTAAGAGAGTACTTTATTAACCCTGTTAAAATAACTCTTAAAATATCTTTAACATATGTAATCAGGACATGATTTTTTTTGCCCATATTTAGCTGGGATTGCAGTAACCATAAAACAATTAAGATGCAATTTTTTTGATGCGTCTGCCATAATATGAAACCCCAAACATTTACATAATACGCTTAATTCAAAGGCATACAGGCTACTGTATCTAAAATTTAACTTTTTAGCTAAATATAGCGAACACCAACTCACATTCAAGTCCACAGCTGGGAAGAAGAATTAGCAAAAACTTTCATTATGGTCTCATTGACACTTCTATTTTCAAGCCCATTCATGAATTAATTTTAACTCTGTGCCTCTGCCTTCAATCAAACTGTAAGTACCTGCCAGAAAATGACACCGTTTGAATATCTGCACATATGTTCGAAATTTCTACATCTTGATTCCTTTGTCAACATTTCAACTTTATGCCATGTGGGGGAGGCTCTAAGGCAGAGGCAACAAGTCTGGTCTCTGAATGTGACCGAGATACCACATCCAGAGAGTGTTCGTTTGATATGTAAGCCAAAATAGAGCTCCTTCTTAAGAGAATTGACCTTCAACACATGATAAAGGAGGGGAGCATCAGGTAAAGAAGCAAGCAATGAATAGAAACTTCAGGGGACCTGAGTTCAAGGCCACGTTCCGTACTGTGACATTAGGCTAATCCCAATCTGTGAGTATGGGCATTGAACTAGAAGAGCTTTGTCGGCAACTATGCAGCCTGCCATTATAGTAATAAGATCATTTACCTTCAATGTCTTAAAGCCATTAGTCTAAGGCAATGGTTGCCAAACCTTTGGATAGCCATAGCCCTCCCTATCGGTGAAAAAAAAAAAGTTCAGAAGGCAACCTCCATATAGAAGCATTTATTCATAAGTTAGACACGTACACCATTGTACTAATTATTCCTAGCACTTGGTCTCTTACAAAACAATGAATAGCCAGCATCCTCTGATTCAGGTGCAGCCACATGGGCCTCCTATCTGACCCCTGACCTTGCCAAGCATGTCCTGACCTCACCATCTCTGCCCTGGATGCCCCTTCTTCAGCTAGCCCCTTGGTTCATACCCTCAGTTACTTCAAGTCTTTGCTCAAGGGTCACTTTCTCAACAGGCCTTCCCTCACTGCCTCATTTAAATTGAAAATCCTTCCCAGTTCTGCCCTTGCCCTCCTTCTCCCCACTCTTGCTTTATTTCTCTCCAGATCTCTTGCGCTGGGTGTTCCCCACTGACCCTGGAGATACCTCTTCCTCCTTCTCCACCCTTCTCTATGCCCTAAGAGCCTGTCCTGCAAGGATTACACCAACTGGGCTCTTCTGTACCCTGGCTTTCAGTTGAGATTGGCTATAGGGGGCACACCAGGGCACTGGAGAGAGAGAGAGAGAGACAGGAGGGAGAAGCCTGAGGCTTATTCCCTCAGCAACTATCCTACAGGGTTGAGGATTGGAAAGGGCTGCTTCCCCTCCGGAGGCCACACCTCCTGTTGGGTATCCTTCTCTTCCATCCACAGCTGCTGCTCTGCCTTCTGAGCACCGGAACACGGATCCCTCCTCTGGGAGAGACAACTCCGCACTACTGTAGCCCATGAGGTGTTCCATCATTCCCTCCTGGTTTCTCTTAAACCCTGACTTGCCCTCTATAAACAGCTCTTCATTAATCTCTCCTCAATTACTTACCTTGAGTGTGGCAAATGTTGCTTCCCAGGACGTTATCAGTTATTTCTATTGATAATCTGTTTCCTCTCATTAAAATGTAAAATTCCTGAGGACAGACATTTTTCATCTTGCTTTTTTTTTTTTTTTTTTTTTTTGCTGTTGTTCACTGCTATCTGTGCAGTTCCCATCTCACAGCAGGCACTCAGGTAAATAGATGAATAATATTTTTCTCCTGGATCTCTGTGGATTGTCTTACACATCCTATTTTGACAATCACTAGCTGAAGGTGCAAATATATTGTTCTTTGCCTGATTTTACTAACTCTTGGACTAATTTAGCCTCCTTCCCACTTAATACAGAGCTCTAATTATTTTTAAATGGTAAGAAATGTAATTTAGTATCAAATCCTCCTGGAGGCTCAAACTTGCCTCCCACAAGATTCCTATAATCATGGCCCCAACAGATATGGAGCCAATCACGGGAAAGTCTTTATTAGTTCACCTTTCTATGCTGTCTTTGAGTTAACAGATTTGTCCTTCTCCCTCCTGATTTCTGCTTTAAGATCCTGTCTTCCTTTTTCTAAACAGGAAGATAAAAACTGCCCAAGGAGGTATAGACATGGGTCGCTCATTTTGTCCCTATTCACAACAGGAGAAAAATCACTCAATATCTTGTTCCCCAGCTCAGTTACTTAATTTGCATACAATGCCCCATTATTTAATTAACTTACATCTTCTAGGGCTTAGTTGCCCAGATCAGACTTAACAATTGTCTTTAGTAACACATCCCTTAGAGCAGAATAGCTAATTAAACAGGAATGATTTCTTTTTTTAAAATCAGAGGCACATACATTTCCTTTTTTGTCCTTCAATGTGAACATTTGGGTAATTGCCTCTGACTGAATTACCTTATGCCTATTAAACATGCCAGGTACTTTACTTTTGGATAAACCAGATCATTTTTCACATGCCTGAGTTTCTTTCTCTGTGTTAATCGATAAATGCAGCTGGGTTCTAAGAGTTGCTACTGTGCTGAAAAGAACCTGATCTTCAAGACAACCTCATGGAAGCTGCTGAGGTTGCTTTGGGAGGGAGGACAGAAGTAACAAGAAACTGCTGAATCCTGCATCCAGGAAGAAACATTTTGTAAACACAATGACTGCCACGTGGGTGTGGCTCCATTTTTAAATGCTGTGCTCATCTCTGGCTATATATAGTAGCATGAGTAAGTGTTTTCTTATGTGGTTTTAAGTTGTTCAAGCTGCGAGTCAAAACGTTGTGATGTTCAGTCTTTGGGAAGAAGAAATTAACTGCCAATATTATTAAGACGGAACTTCAGAGGCACCTGGGTGGCTCAGACAGCTGAGCGTCCGACTCTTGATTTCAGCTCAGGTCATGATCTCACGGTTCCTGAGTTCAAGCCCCACGTGGGGCTCTGGGCTGACAGCGTGGAGCCTGCTTGGGATTCTTTCTTTCCCTCTCTCTGCCCCTCCTCTGCTCATGCTCACTCTTTCTCTTTCAAACTAAATGACTAAACTTAAAAAAAATAAAATGGAACTCTGCTTTCTATTACAACCAAAGTGGATGAGCTTGCACAAACAGGCACAGAGTAAGATAACAGCCTTCTTTCACTGCAACACGAACACCATTTATAGTTTCCCACTGTTAGCAGTGGTCTGACTCTCCAGTGTTGCATTCGCTTTCTAGGTTTTCCATGCCTCTGCCTTAGCTTCTGGTGCTTTGCTGGCAATCTTTTGTGTTTCTTCGCTTCTCTGCATCACCCCTATCTCTGCCTTCACCTCCACTTGGCATTTTCTTGGTGTGCATGTCTGTGTCCAAACTCCCCTTTTCATAAGGATACCTATCATATTAGATTAGACCCCCCCCCCCAAACTCTGGTACGAATTCATTCTAATTTAAGTCAATACATCTGCAACAACTCTATTCCAAATAAGGTCACATTCTGAGGTACTGGGGATTAGGATTTCCACATGAGCTATTTGGGGGTGGGGAGAGGAGCCACAAGTCAACCCATAACAATGGTAAAAATTAAATTATGTGTCAAGAAGATGCTAAGAGATCACTGTATTAAACCCCATTATTTTAGTAGGGAACAGAAAGATAAAGTGACTTGTCCAGGGCTTCCTGACAGTTAGCAGCGTAGACAGACCCAGAACACAGGGCCTCTGGCTCTGCTTCTGGTGTTTTCCTAAGCACATGACACTGCCTTTAATTTTCTTCTTCCTGAAGCTGAGACTCATTTGCATTCGCAGAGGGGACATTGCAGCCTTGACCATCCTATCTGGAAAAAGCTGCCCAAAGGCTGATGTAGCACGTCTACACCAGCTTGCTTTAGGAGGGTGACCCCCAACAGGCAATTAAAAAAGGGAAAGCCAGGTGTGAGTACTGAAAAATAAACCTGAGGGGCGGACACTCACCTGACAACTTGCACTGCATTCTGAGCAATTCTGAATTAATACGTTAAACTACTTTTAGTAGTACAAAGAATTACTCACGGCACTTAGAGCTTCAGTTGTATAAAGTGTTTTCAAATCCATTATCTATTTGTTCCCTGCCAACTCTGAGATATGCATTGTTTCTGTTTGACAGAAAGAGAAACTGAGGTTCAAAGACAAACAATCTTTTTAAGCAAAAGTGTTACAGCCTGACTTGATAGAGCTTGTATTTTATCTCAAGTTTGGATTCAACTTCCACCGTGCTGTCTCCCAAATTCTTACTATTCTGAGCAAAACTAAGCTAAACATGTTTAAGGTTCATAAACTTCTTAGTATTTACATTTGAGTTTTTTTTTCCTACTTTTCTCTTGAAATATAAATTTAAGACAATGCTTCACAGGCCAACCAAGTGATTTCGGTGTCCACTGCTTTCCACTCAGCAGAAGGTCATAAAATATGAGCAAATGATGACAGTCCGTCTTCAGATCTTAGAGAGTCACAGAGTCACATAAGCTTAGGATTTGAACGAGCTTAGAGGATTTCTAAATAACACTTTTTTTTTCCCAGACAAGGAACCTGTGTCTCTAGGTCCTGCAGTGAGTTAAAAACCCAGGATCCTGGGTTCTGATGACTCTCAGCCCAGTGTTCTGAGGACTTTAGGATCTATAGCCATTTCAAAAAGAGAAAGACAGGCTGGAAGAAAGTCCCGATCAGACTGCTTTTATCCCACTCTCTCTGAAGGCACGAAAGGTCATTAAAGATGCACGGGTGAGACCGTAAAAGAATACAATACTGTGCAAGAGTGATATTCAAAATTATTAAATTGGTGGCCGCAGTGCCCTTCGCAGGCACAAAGCAGCTCGTCTGTAAGGTTATAAAAAGAGGTTGCATGTTGAGGCACGAGGCTTCTTTCGACAGAGACCCCATTACAGCTCCAGAGGACAAGACATCAGTTCCTTCCAGGGGGTCTGTGTAAAGGTAGTGTATGCTTCTCTCCTGGCGTCAAGATTCACAAAAGAGATGGGAAGTTTGAGGCTCTATTACCGATGACCTTCCCACAGAATATGCTGCATCTCGTTTTTAAAAATAGCCTCGCTCCTGTTGGGTGGAGTATTTGATGGCCTTCATAAAGAAACTGAAAGCTTTGCCAGAAGTCTTGAAAGGAATAAAGAGCAGAGCAGAGAGAGGGAAGGGAGAAGCCAAGAAGCTGGTCTCCCTGCTCCTGAATCTTTCTGGACCTCAACGGGGTCCTGTCTTTGACCTCAGGGCCTCACTGCCTCTGAGTGGTGTTCTCCACGGCCTCAACTCGTCTCAGCCATTCTCCCCACTGCTAACCAGGTTGCGTTTTGCCATTACCCTCAGAAACCTCTATTTTCTCCACACTGTAAAGTCTACATTTCCCAGCATGAGATGGCAGGTGCTTGGAAACCCAGCACCCACTCCGCCTCATTTCCTGCTTCTCTGTTCTACGTACTCACGTTTCTGCCACACTGGGGCACCTGCCGCTCCTCAGACAGGTCACCTGTTGCCTCTGCCTTGGGCATGACCTTGCTGTTCTCTTGTCAATCAAGATTCTCCCCGAGAACAAGGCTCAGCTCAGAAGCTCTGTTCTGTGGGAAATCTTCTAGTCAGAACAAATCGCTCCCCAGCCTGAGCTCTTTCTTCGGGCCTCAGCTCAAAGCCTCCTACTTTTAAGCTTTCGTTCTTTTGATTAAACCTAAACACAAAGGCATTTGTAAATCAATGCCAAATGTAAAAACTTAAAAAAAAAATCCTTTTTATTTCGGATTAATTTTATCTTTTTCGTTTTGTTTTGAGAGAGAGGACAGAGAGACAGAGCGTGTGAGCAGGGGATGGGGCAGAGGGAGAGAGGGAGAGAGACAAATCTCAAGCAGGCTCTACATCCCGCATGGAGCCCAACGTGGGGCTTGGTTTCATGACCGTGAGATCATTACCTGAGCCGAAATCAAGAGTGGGATGCTTGGGGTGCCTGAGTGGTTCAGTCAGTTAAGTGTCCAACTTTGGCTTAGGTCATGGTCTCACAGTCCGTGAGTTCGAGCCTCACGTCGGGCTCTGTGCTGACAGCTCAGAGCCTGGATCCTGCTTCGGGTTCTGTGTCTCCCTCTCTCTCTGCCCCCCCCTACTCATACTCTGTCTCTCTCTCTTTCTCTAAAATAAATAAAACATATAAAAAAAAGAGTGGGATGCTCAACCAACTGAGCCACCCAAATGCCCCAGTTTTGGACTAATTTTAGATTTACAGAAAGGTTGCAGAGATAATACAGACAATTCCCACCTAATAACTTTTTAGAATAAAAAGCATTTTATAGAGACGTATAAAGAATAGTATTACAAACATACCCTTACCTCCATCTTTATCAAATCTTAACATTATGTCATTTGCTTCAGATTTTTTTTTAAGATATAAAGCATTACTGCTATTTTTTTAAGTTTATTTATTTATTTTGAGAGGGTGGGGGAGGAACAGAGAGAGAGGGAAAGGGAGAATCCCAAGCAGGCTCCACACTGTCAGCACAGAGCCTGATGCAGGGCTTGGTCTCACAAACCATTAGACCATGACCTGAACTGAAATCCAGGGTTGGACACTTAACCAATTGAGCCACCCAGGAACCTCAGCATTGCTGTTATTTTTAAAGTCCTCTGTGCATATCTCCCTGTTCCCAATCTCTTTTCCTGCTCAGAATTAGTCACTCTTTATTTTGTGTTTATGATTAATTGGCACACTTCTGTATGTTTGCCACACATGTATGTATCCCAGAAATCATACTGGATTGTGTTGTATGTTGTCAAACTTGATATACATGTCATTGTTCTGTGTATATCAATCGGTTTTTCTATATTTTGTTTTCTCATGTAACATGTGTTGGTGATTTTCTAAATCTAGTTCATTATTTTTTTTAATTTTTTTTAATGTTTTATTTATTTTTGAGACAGGGAGAGACAGAGCATGAACAGGGGAGGGTCAGAGAGAGGGCCACACAGAATCTGAAACAGGCTCCAGGCTCTGAGCCGTTAGCACAGAGCCCGATGCGGGGCTCGAACTCACGGACCGTGAGATCATGACCTGAGCCGAAGTCGGCCGCTTAACCGACTGAGCCACCCAGGCGCCCCACTAGTTCATTATTTTAATAGGAATACACAACCATGTATTCTATTCAATTGCTCAGCATTTCAGTTTCTCATTTATTTACCGTGTGTGTGTGTGTGTGTGTGTGTGTGTGTGTGTGTGTGAACAAGGAGAAACATACAACAATGCACACTGCAGCACTGGTTTTATTAGGAAAACCAGGACGTGGATCTGGATGGATTAAGCCATTAACTCATGAACTTTCCCACCCTAGAGCACTATTCAAGCTCTTACAAAAGAAAAAAAATTAGAGATATCAAAATAATATTTTGACAGTGGTGAGAAGTGTCTCATTCATTTTTGTTCAGTAGAAATCTTTTTCTTCTTTAGAGCTATAAAAAAAAAAAAAAAGCAGGAGGGGCACCCACCAGCATTTTTTAAGGAAAATACACATATAACAGAGGCACAGAGGCACCTCTTCCTCTGCCAAACTCTTCCAAATCTCAAAAATAGAGGTAAAAGGAGTTGTTCATACTATTAAACAAAAATCACTGAATTAAGTCCAAAGGGTACCTGGAGTCTTATCTCTCTAAATTCTAATTTCCTGTACCTAGCACTGGCCCAGATTGCTTTAATATTCCCTTGAAATAATAAACTCTTTAAAAAAATCCAAACAAACAACCCAGGATATAGGTGATGTCATTGTTTTTCCCCAAACAATTTTAAAATACGCCTATAAATAAGTCTATAGAAAACAGGGGAGTAGACAAGCTCAACTATTTTGTGGGCTAATTAAAGCAGAACTTGGGTTTTATTTCTTAATGATGTTACACAAATTGGCAGGAAGGTGAGACATGTTATTACAAGGTGGTCAGGCAGGAAAATAGATGCCTTATCTGAACTCAGAGATGCCCCAGGGCTCCACTGGGATATTTGCATTTATTACCTTTCCCTTTCTGCTTACTGTGATAGTATATAATCTCATAGGCATGGTGGTAGGAATGGGGACATTGGGGTGAATACGATTAAGTCTGCTTTTAAGAAGCTATTAGCCACAGGGGCACCTGGGTGACTCAGTTGGTTGAGTGACTGACTTCAGCTCAGGTCATGATCTCGCGGTCCGTGAGTTCATGATCTCGCGGTCCGTGAGCTGACAGCTCAGAGCCTGGAGCCTGCTTCAGATTCTGTGTTTCCCTCTCTCCCTGCCCTCCCCTGCTCATGCTCTGTCTCTCTCTCTCTCAAAGAGTAAATAAAAATTAAAAAAAAAATTTTAAAAAGAAGCTATTAGCCACCCTGCAAATAGGTGAAAACATAATTGAAAGAGAGAGAGAGAGAGAGCAAGATGGCATGGTCCTTTGGAGGGAAGCAGGAGATTGAGTGGGAATGCCACACAAAGGGAGCTGGAGCAAAGGCACGAAGCAGTAACAAACTATCACTGCCCCCAAGGAACACCTGTGACAGTACATGTTCTTGGAACGTAAATCCTGGTTTCCATAGTTTTGCCAATTACACCACTACCCAAACCATCATGTGGAAGAAATAATACAACCTGACTCAAAAGTATAAAAACAAAATACAGTACACCACACACCAGCTACACTGAACTATTTTCTACCCCCGAAGAGTGCTGTGAATTTGCAAGCCACCCAGCCTTACCTACACCCCTACTTTGATGACATTCTCTGCGTGCTCCACTTCCTTGTGGACTAATGCATCCTCAGAACTCATTTGAAACCTCACCTCCCCAGGAAACCTTCCTCACACCTCTTGGGAGGGGTGAATCATCCCTGTGTGTGCTTCCCGAGAAGGCAGCGTCTGTCCCTGTAAAGTAAGCACTCGGCACAGTCTGACAAATAGTCTCTTAATTGTGCATGCCTCTGTGTCCTCCCCTCTTAGAAGACAGGGATTCATCTCATTCATCTTTGTGGTCCCCTCAGTACCTGGCACAGTGCCCATCATAGTAAGTGTTCAATACGAAGTTCATTAAATGACTTGCATAGCTGAGAAGAAAACAGCACTGGGAACGAGAGTAAGCAGCGCATCCCAGGAGTGTACTTTGCCTTAAACTTCACATGGATATGATTCCTTTGAAAATAACTGTGTTTTTCATTTTTTGTTTTTGATAATTGGCATTGATTCCCTTGGCTCCATGTGGAAGTCCAGGGTTCAATTCCCTGAGCAAGAAAGCAAGTTGTGTATGTTTGAGTGGGTATATGAGGGTAGTCCTCATGACCTTTCCTACAAATTGTGTTCAAAGTAAGTCATTTCCTACTAGATTCCTCACCTTTCCTAGATAGCATACAGTGAAATGCTTATTTTAATTAAAGTAAACAACTACTTCAAAAGTATGTCCAAGGAAGAAAATTGAAAAGGCAAGAAGAAAAACACTAGACATCGCATTTAAAAGGGTATTATTTTGGGGCGCCTGGGTGGCGCAGTCGGTTAAGCGTCCGACTTCAGCCAGGTCACGATCTCGCGGTCCGTGAGTTCCAGCCCCGCGTCGGGCTCTGGGCTGATGGCTCGGAGCCTGGAGCCTGTTTCCGATTCTGTGTCTCCCTCTCTCTCTGCCCCTCCCCCGTTCATGCTCTGTCTCGCTCTGTCCCAAAAATAAATAAAAAAACGTTGAAAAAAATTAAAAAAAAAATAAACATTAAAAAAAAAAAGTGGATGAAGCTGGAAAAAATAGAAAAATAAAAAATTACAGTTAGATTAAAAACACTCCTCATTGTAATTAATAGAACAAGTAAACTATCAGCAGGGACATAGAAGTTTTGAACGAGACTTAACCAACTTGATGTATATTGAACATTCAACACAAGTGCAGAATACACATTCTTTTGAAGTGTCTATAGACAATATCTTGGGTCATAAAATGAACCTTAACAAATGTGAAGTGACTCAATTAATACCATGTGTGTTCTCTAACCATAATGGAATTAAATGAGAAATCAGTAACAGAAAGATGTTCGGGGAAAAAAACCCACAAATATTTGAAAATTAAATAACACACTTATAAATAGTACCTCTGTGAGAAAGAAAGTGTCAAGGAACATTAGAAAATATTTTGAACTAAGTGAAAATGAAAATATTACAAGAGGTGATCAGTTTCATGTGACCAACTTAGCTAGGCTATTGTTGTTATTACTGAATCAAGCAGGAACCTAGGTGCTGCTGTGACATAGATATGGTTAAAGTCTACAGTCATTTTACTGTAAATAAGGCAGATAATTAGTTGAAAAGGTAAAATAAAGATATTTTATAAAGGTGTCCCTCTATGGGCAACTGGGTGGCTCAGTCGGGTAAGCATCCAACTTCAGCTCAGGTCATGATCTCATGGTTGGTGAGTTCAAGCCCCACATTGGGCTCTGTGCTGACAGTTCAGAGCCTGAAGCCTGCTTCCAGTTCTGTTTCTCCCTCTCTCTTTGCCCCTCACTCACTCATGCTCTGTCTCTCTCTCTCTCAAAAATAAACATTAAAAAAATTAAAAAAAAAAAAGGTGTCCCTCTAAAATACCTTCCCTGACCTGCTGTGAGCATTCTGCATGAAACAACAGATTTGAACCATAAGAAACAGGCCAGTGCTTATTGGAACTCAACTATATATTCACCCTTCCACCCAGAAGGATATTTACTGATACCCTCTGTGTGCCAAGTCCTGTGATAAGCAATGAAGATTAGACCTAAAATTAACATAAATGAATGAATGAATCTTTAAGAAACTTTTGTGTGCAATTTAAAGAAGGAGTGGGGAATAAGCAGAAAAATCCCCATTCCAGGCAGAGGGAAATAATGGAAACAAAGAAACAGAAATAGAATCAGAAAAATTATGCTTTGAGATATTAATTACCTTTTCTGCCCCTCCAATGCCCTTTGCTTCCTTTAACGGGCCTCTGACAGTGGGGACTGGATTCATGACTCTAATGAGGCAGCCAAAGCATACAGAGTTACTGAGAGGGCTGTTTGTAGAGTAACAGATCACACAATAGCTACCTAGCTGGAGGAATGAAAACAGGAGCGATGGAACACACATCTCAGGCCAATGCAGATTTCATGCTCCCCAGTGGAATGTTCACAGCATCTTTAATTTAAAAAAATACAATGCAAGCCTGGGTGAAAACTTGTCCAATTCCAAGCTACGCAGGCTAAGTCTCGACTTCATTTAAATCCTATTAAAGCACAATCTTCTCAAATATCCTTTTATGATGTCTAGAAAGTCTAATTCTTCAATTTAATTTTATGGAGTATGGATTAAAAATGCTTATAGAGAACAAAGGGAATTACCCAAAGAAAGGCATTTCCTGGAGGAAGGAAAAAAAAGGCCTCCACAAAGCAAAAGGAATCTTTTAGTTTTATTATTTTTATGTTTTTTTCTCTCTCTCTTACGTATGAGGGATAGAGACGAGGAGTCTAAAATCTGAATTTAAAGCTATCGCTGAAGTATATATACATTTTTTTATTTCATGCTAGATGGCTTAAATAGACGAAAAGTGATTCAAGTACCACTCTGCACAATGTTTGTTGAGGAAGCATACATGCATCACTGCTTAAGTGCTGGAATGACTATTTGGCCTATTCAAAATTATTTGAACTATTAGCACGTGTAGGATAAGCATGATAAGCATTAATCCTTCCGTGATCTAATTAATCAGCCTTTCTAAAGTTACTAAGACAAATTCTCCAAAAATCCCTTTATTCTGAAAGCATTCACTGTTTTTATTCTGCTTATCCAAAATCACAGATAAGTTTTGTTCGCTCTATGACTGGGTCTTTTTAAAAGTAATGTAGGTAAAACATCCACATTCCAGGAATGAAACAGAAATAGAAAAGAGTGAAGAAGCAACCAGCAATAAGAGGCGGATGTGAGGGTGGGCCAAGAGGCATGGAGAAAATGGACAGGAAGTGATGAAAATGCACTTGACTACATCACGGACCTGCACAGGAAATACTGCTCTAAAAACTCCATATCAGAACAGGTATTACGTGGTAATTGGAGTCAATTTATGAAGGGGTGTGAACTAAACAAGGATTTGAAAATACACTATAAATTAGTTCTAGATAAGATTTTTGACTTGTCTGGAAAACTGTCACAAATGATTTAGTACCTAAGGACCTAGAGCTGTTCATTTGTCTCAGATCAATGATGAAGAGAATCTAAAAATGAATCTGGAACACAACATGATATTTGCATGCAATGGTGGGCTTACAGTTTTGGTTTCCAGAAATGGCAACATTATGCTTATTGCCTGCATGTGCCTAGAAGCAGGAAAAACATATTCTACTTCTAAAATTTCTTACACACTGTTACAAAACAATTTCTCCCCTAAGAAGAACAAATACTTATTGAGACTGTGTTTAAATTTGTCCTTGGGCATGAGGAATAAAAATGTATCTGTGTGTGAGCTATGGATCCCTTATTACAGAAGGACTCTTTAGAAAGTCTAGCCTTTTCTTTGCAGGAGAAAGCTTCCTCAGCATTATTTGAGAATGATCAATCTGGATAGAAACCACAATAGAAAAGTAACATCTGCTTATCAGAACTTGTAATGTTTCAGATTAACATTGATGTGGGAATGAAAGTTACCCTTACCTAGCTCACTTTCAGTCATAGTTAAAAAATAGGGAATTTTAACAAGACAGTGGAACTGTTTAAAAATATTTACTGCTGTATTTTTGAAATTTTTACTTATACCACTTTCAAAAAACTCATATTTTACATAGAATCTTGTGTTAATAAAAAAGTTATTGGGGTGCCTGGGTGGCGCAGTCGGTTAAGCGTCCGACTTCGGCTCAGGTCACGATCTCGCGGTCCGTGAGTTCGAGCCCCGCGTCAGGCTCTGGGCTGATGGCTCGGAGCCTGGAGCCTGTTTCCGATTCTGTGTCTCCCTCTCTCTCTGCCCCTCCCCCGTTCATGCTCTGTCTCTCTCTGTCCCAAAATAAAAACGTTGAAAAAAAATTTAAAAAAAAAAGTTACTGTTACCTATTTATATATAGAATAAAGCCACTATAGATCTATTGATTTTTCAGATTATGCATTTAACCAAAGTAAAGGGGTATTTTAAAAAATCTAAGCATAGTTATTTATCTAAATACCTTATAATCTTGGAGGAAGAAAAATATATGGGCATAGGCAATTATAGAACCAAATAGAATCAGAAATTATACAAAATGTGATATGAGAATTACATAAGGGAAGGATGCTATTTGAGGAATGAGAAAAAGAGCAAGGTTTCAAAAAAGATGTGAAATTTACTCTGGGTCCCCTCCCTTTTTTTCTGGTTGGTCCTAGAAAAGTTCGTTCATACTGTAGACTATAATACTTTATGGAGGCTAACTCTGAAAAAGAACAGTGTGAATATAATTTGCCTTCTGTCTTTATGTTCACTGATATTCATGAATCTCCAATCTTTATTCTTAGATTCTAGATCTATACCCTGAATGCCAAAGATTATAAGTGATACTTTTTTTTTTAAGTTTATTTATTTATTTTGAGAGAGAGAGAGGAAGGAGAGAACGAGGGAAGGAGGGGCAGAGAGAGAATGGGGGACAGAGGATCCGAAGCAGGCTCCATACCAACAGCAAATAGCAAAAAGCCCAATGCAGGGCTCAAACTCATGAACCATGAGATCATGACCTGAACGGAAGTCAGGTACTTAACCAACTGAGCCACCCAGGTACCCCAAAGTGATATTCTGAATCAAGTTTGTATATAGACTTTTCCAGATATTTAATTTTTTTTAACATTTATTTATTTTTGAGAGAGACAGAGCATGAACAGGGGAGGAGCAGAGAGAGAGGGAGACACAAAATCTGAAGCAGGCTCCAGGCTCTGAGCTGTTAGCACAGAGCCTGACGTGGGGCTCGAACTCACAAACCGTGAGATCATGACTTGAGCCAAAGTCAGACGCTAACCAACTGAGCCACTCAGGCGCCCCTAAGTGACATTCTGAATTAAGTTTGTATATAAACATGGCCTAACATCTAAAAATCTGAAGAACAACAGTAATGCCCACAAAGAGATTAATAAGACAAGACTCCTGTCTAAAGGGAGCGACCATCCTTTGTGGGAAACAGATTCAAGAACAGATATCAATTTAACATGCTGTGATAAAAAAAAAACAAAAAAAACAAAAAAAAAAAAAAAAAAAACCAAAAAAAACCCCAAGATACTAGGGGAGCAAAAGGAGGATATTGTTTGAAAATGTCACGCATTCCTGAAAACTGTATCTCGTAACAGACAGGCCAAAAGTGAAATACGCATGAAGTGTTTTCATCTCTGAAGACAATGAAGAAAAATGAAATGAGTAAATAAAGGCAAGAAGTGATGAAGAAAACAACAACAACAACAACAACAACAACAAAAACGAAATATTAAGCGGTACTGAAGGAATTTGACCATGATGGCCAGCTTAATCAATTTTGTGTGGTATCATCTATGGTATATGATTGTTTAAATGAAAACACCATCCAAATGCCTCCAAAACAAAAACAAAAACAAAGTGCAAGCACAGCTGTAAAAAAAACACAGGGAGGGACTTGCAGTCACTGCACTTCAGGCTGATGTGGCTCCCCGTTGCCTGGTCAAATAGGTTACAAAATGCTGCAAAACTGGGTGCAGGGAGAATGAGCCAAATGATGAGGCGGCATTCTACAGGATCTAAATCTAATGAAGCATCAGGATTTTCAGGTCCTGACATAACCAAGTAATGAATACTGGACAAACTTTCCTTCCATAAACAACTATATAATGGAACACAACTATTTTCAGGCACCGGCTAGATAGCATAACGTTGTGATCTTTGAGAGAAAACATACTCACAAAATGAGCTCCATATTTACCCTGAATTTCTGCCAGAGGGCACATTCCAAGCCCTGACATACGGAAGTGGAGCCCAAGCAGAGAATGACATTCTCAACTGGGTGAAGGGAACAGAGATTATGCTAATAGGGAAGGTGAGAAGGGTGGAATCTTCAGGGAAGGGTGCAGTTGAAGAGCAAGCTTTGAACATAAGGAGCCCCAGAATCTGCTTTGGTGTCTCCTACACATGTGCACGGCTAGACTTTATGAGGTTTACCAGAGAATAGCTTTTGGGGAATGTTGAGCTTAATGGAGTTTCTGAAGGTTGCTTAACGTGGGGAAACATTGGAATTCTGTCATTCAGAGTAGGAAGACTTCCCTAAATGTCCCAAGCATTCAGTTAAAATTTTATAAAATTTGCAAATAAAGAGTTGGTTAAGTGTCTGACTCTTGTCAGTCGGTTAAGTGTCTGACTCTTGATTTCAGCTCAGGTCATGATCTCATGGTTTATGAGTTCGAGCCCTGCATCTGGCTCTGCACTGTCAGAATCTCCTCCCTTTTCTCTGTTCCTCTTCCACTTGTGGTCTCTCTCTCTCTCGAAATAAATTAATAAACCTAAAAAAAAACAAAGAGTATGGATACATTAGCCTTAAAGTATCCTTAGATTCATCCTAATGAAGCCCCAAATAGCCTTGAGAGCATAAAGCTGATTCTCCATTAATTTAACTATTTTCTAGCAAAAAAAAAAAGTCAGTTTTATTTAAAGACAATACTATTTAAACTCTAAACATGAGTCAAACATACCATACAGCATATAATAAAAAAATTTACTAGAAGACAAAGCAAGGAAATATAACACATAACTTGGAAGGAACATCAATATGAACAGACTCAGATATGACAATGATGTTGTAATTAGCAGGTAAAGATTTTAAAACTAGCTATTACAAATAGATTCAACTTTTTAAAAAAAAAAAACTGAGAATCTCAGCAAAGAGAAACTAAAAAAAGACCAGAAATTCTACAACAGAAAATTACAATAGCTAAAATGAAAAAAAAATTAGATGACCTAACAGTAGATGGACAATGCAAAAGAAAATATTAGTGAACTTGAAGACAGAATGAAAGAATCTATATTAATTAAAGCTCAAAAAGAAAATAAGCTTGAAAAAAGGAACAGAGCCTTAGTGAATTGTGGGACAACATCAAGCAGTCTAACGTGTAGTTGAAGTGCCAGAAGGAGAAGAGAGAATCAGGCAAACATATTTGAAGAATTAATGATTAAACATTTCCAAATTTGGTGAAAAATTTCAAATCACAAATGCAATGAGAACAAACCCCAAGTTACATAAACACAAAGAAAATCAGCCATAGACACATACATCATAGTCAAACTATTGAAAACCAATTTTACTATCTTACTGAAAATAAAAAGAAAATAGTAAAAGCAGTAATAAAAGGCACATTACATACAAGGAAAAAATGATAGGACTTATCACTGACTTCTTACCAGAAATAATGCAAGCAAAAAGACATAAAAAACTGAAAAAGCTGCCAATATTAATTTCTATATTCAAAAAAATGTCTTTCAGATATGAGGGGAAAATAAAGACATTTCCATAAAAACTAAAGTGAAAAGAACTGTTAAGATTTTTGTTTAAAAACTTGGAACACAAATCTAGTTGAAAGAATAAAGAGCACAAGAAACGGTAAAATATGTCAGCAAACAGAACATCTTTCTTGTTTCTTGGAGAATTTATGGTTTTGAAGGTAAGTTACAATAAGTTAAACACACATATTATGATGCCCAGCTCAACAACTAAATAACACAAAGAGACATGACAGAAATGTCAACATAGGAGATGAAATAGAGGTGCCTGGGTGGCTCAGTTCGTTGAGCGTCCAACTCTTGATTTCAGCTCAGGTCATGATCTCAGGATTGTGAGATCAAGCCCCACATAGGGCTCCAAGCTGGGTATGGAGCCTGCTTGAGATTCTCCTTCTCTCTCCCTCTTCCTTGGTCCCTCCCCACTCATGCTCTTACTCTCTCTCTAAAAAAAAAAAAAAAAAAAAAAAGAAAGGGAAAAAGGAAATGAAATACTGAAGATTACTCATTTAATCATAAAGAAGGCAGGAAAGGTAGAAATGAAGTAAAAGAGCAAACAACAAACGTAGAAAACAAACATGAAATAACAAGTAGAAAATATATGGGGTGCTTGGGTGGCTCAGTTGGTTAAGAGTCCAACTACAGCTCAGGTCATGATCTCACAGTTCATGGGTTTGAGCCCCAGGTTGGGCTATGGAGCCTGCTTCAGATTCTGGGTCTCCCTCTCTCTCTGCTGCTGCCCCACTTGTGTTCTCTCTGTATCTCAAAAATGAACAAATAAACATAAAAAAAAAAAGAAAATATGGGGCACCTGGGTGGCTTACTTGACTAAACGTCTTACTCTTGAATTCAGCTCAAGTCACAGTCTCACAGTTCGTGATTTCAAGCCCCACGTCAGGCTCCACACTGACAGTGCAGAAAGTGTGATCAACCCTGTGGCCATTAACAAAATTTAATTTTAATTAAAGATTTTCCACTCAGGCATTAAAATCTTCACTGATGAATACATAAAATCTCTAAGAAATATTTGTGGGGCGCCTGGGTAGCTCAGTTGGTTAAGCGACCGACTTCGGCTCAGGTCATGATCTCGTGGTTCATGAGTTAGAGCCTGCATCGGGCTCTGTGCTGACAGCTTGGAGCCCGGAGCCTGCTTCTGTTTCTGTGTCTCCCTCTCTCTCTGCCCCTCCCCCATTCACACTCTGTCTCTCGCTGCCTTTCAAAAATGAATAAATGTTAAAAAAATTTTAAAAAAAGAAATATTTGATATCAATTTTATATGTACTTTTTCAGAAAACAGCCGAGATGGAATGGCTTTCCAGTTAAGTTTATGAGGCTAGCATATGGTTGATAACAAATCTATACAAGGGCATTATAAGAAAAAAAATGCAGACTTATACCTCTCATGAACCTAGATACAAAAAGCTCTTACCAAAGTATTAGTAAACAAAACCCAGTAATAATTTTTTAAAAGATTGTACATAATGACTAAGTGATGCTTACTCTAGGAATTCAAGGTTGGTTAAATACACAAAAGGCAATGAATATAATTACCACATTAAAAGATTATAATAGAAATTGCATATGATCATTTCAATTGCCACAAGAAAAACATTTTTAGATAAAATTCAACACCCTATCATTGAAAAATTCTCAGCAAACAATGACCAGAAGGATATGTCTTCAACTTAATAAAATACATCTGCTAGAACACCTATAGCTAATATCACATCTAATTATAAAATATGAAACCCTCCCTTAAGATTTGAAAAGGAAGTCCATTTGCAGCACTTTTATTTAAATATTTTACCGAAGAGGGGCACCTTGGTGGCTCATTTTTAAGCATAGGACTCTTGGTTTCAGCTCAAGTCATGATCTCCTGGTTTGAGGGTTTGAGCCCCATGTCGGGCTCCGCACTGGCAGCACAGAGCCTGCTTGGGATTCTCTCTGTCTCCCTCTCTCTGCCCCTCTCCTGCTCACACTGTCTCTGTCTCTCTCAAAATAAATAAAATTAAAAGAAAAAAACTTTATAAATATTTTACTGAAGATACAAAAGTAGAACTTACAATAATCATACAAATCATAAAATATTTAGGGGAAAATTTAAGGAAAGCTGTGCAACAGCTCTATGCTGACACTTAAAACATTACTCTAATAAACAGAAGAAGACCTCAGTAAATGGCAAGATGTATCACGCTCTGGGATTAGAAGGCTCAATGTTATGAAGAAAGTATTTTCTTTCCAAATAGGTCTGAAGATTCAATGCATTTCTACTTAAAGTCCAGTGAGCTTGTATTATTAATAGAAACAAGTTGATTCTCAAATTTATACAGAAAAGCAACGAATCTAGAATAACCAGAACAATCCTGAGAAAGAACAAAGTTGGAGAATTTCAAAACTTAGCATAAAGCTACAATAATCAAAATCATAAGGTATTGAAATAAATATAAACAAATAGATCAATGGAACAGAATTGAGATTCCAGAAACAGAACCACAGTTATATGTAGACTTGCTTTTTCTTTTTTTTTCTTTTCTTTCCTCCTTTCTTTCCTCCTTTCTTTCTCTTCTTTCTTTCTTTCTTTCTTTCTTTCTTTCTTTCTTTCTTTCTTTCTTTCTTCCTTTCTTTCTTTTTTTGTCAAAGTCACCAAAGCAATGCAGAAAGAAAAAAAAAAAAGGAAAGGAACAAACAAACAAAAAACCTATTTTCAACAAATGGTCCTGCTAAAACTAGATATTCATACAGGGGGAAATATCTCAACTTCTATCTCATATCATAAATAAAAATTGGTATTAGGCAATCATAGACTAGCTAAAATGATAAAAATCAGAGTATAAAATGTAGCAAAATTTCTTTTTGAACATACAGTAAGCAAAGATTTCTTAAATAGTATACAATAAAGGACTAATCATTAGGGAAAAAAATTTCATCAAAATAAAAAGTCTTCTGCTCATAAAAAGACCTTGTTGAGGGGTGCCTGGGTGGCTCAGTAGGTTAAGTGTCTGACTTCGGCTCAAGTCATGATCTCATGGTTTATGAGTTCGAGCCCTGCATTGGGCTCTTTGCTGTCAGTGTGGAGCCCGCTTTGGATCCTCTGTCCCCCTCTCACTCTGCCCTTCCCCCGCTAATGCTCTCTCTCTCTCTATCTCTCTCTCTCTCTCTCAGAAATAAACATTAAAAAAATTTTTTTAAAGATCTTGTTGAGAAAATGAATAGGCAAGTAATAGATTGGGAAAATATTTGCAAAATATATATCTCGACCAAAGGACTTTTTATCCAACAAATTAAAAAGTGAATTTATCAATATCATGGATAAAACCAATATAAAAAGAGCAACTGGGTTCCATATAATGGCAATAAATGTTTGAAAAAGTAAAAATAAAAAATACCATTGACAATATCATCCCAAGTATAAACTATTTAGAGTTGAATTCAATGTAATGTTTAGGAATTCAATCAGGAATTTAAGATTGGTTAAATACACAAAATTCCACTAATGTAGCTCCACTAATCTCTCTAGAGTAGGTAAATAACCCAATAGTACAAACAACCCAACTTAAAAACATAAGGGAAAGGCTTGAACAATCACTTCACAAGGGCTATGTACAAATGGACAATACACACGTGAAAGTGTTCAACATCAATTGTAATCAAGGAAATACAATTAGAAGAGTGGTTTACCACTACCCACCCAATAGAATCAATACAATTAAAAACCTTGGCAACACCAAATGCTGGTGAGAAGGTGGAGCAACTCTAATACCCACACCCTGTTGGTGTAAGTATAAAATGGTACAATCGCTTTGTAAGAAGTTCTGATAGCTTCTTAAAAGGTTAATCGCATACCCATCATATGACTTAGCCTTTTCATTCTTAGGTATGTATCCAAGAAGAATAGAAACACATGTTCACAGAAAGACTGGTACATAAATGTTCACAGCAATCTTATTCATCCTAGCTCCAAATTGGAAATACCCCAAATGACCATCAACAGGAGAAACGATAAACTGTGACCCAGTTATACAAGGAAATATTGTCCAAGTATAAAAGGCAAAGAGCTATTTGTAACATGCTACAATATGAAGGAATCTCAAAAACATGACGTTGAGAAAAAAGTCAAACAGAAAAGAGTACATTACTAAATGACTCTACTGTATGAAATTCTAGAAGAGGCAAAATTAAACTACGATGAAAGAAATGAGAACACTAGTTTTTTTTTGGTGGGGGTGGAATATGATTGATGGGGAAGGTACACAAAGAAACTTCAGAGTGACAAAAATGGTTTATGATGGGGGTGGGTTATATATGTGTTCACACTTGTCAAAACTCACTGAACTTTATTTAGAGTTAAGGTATATACATTTTCCTGTACATAGATTATATCTCAAGATTTTAAAAGGCTACACATGGGATTAGTAATGCAAGCTGATATTTACTTCTGCCTGCCCGGGACAGCATTTACTTCCTTTTTCTTTTTTCTTTTCTTTCTGTTGCTGAGGTGTATAAATGATAATGAAAGTAGCAGATTTTGTCAATACTGAAATTGGTCTGACCGCTGGGGATATATCTATTAAGATGAAAGAATTCATTTAAACATAAGAAGAAATGGGCTGGATTCAGAAAAATGAACTGAATTTATGTATTGTCTCTTTTCCCTAACACATTCTACAGGTAAGCAGGACATAATATGTAAAGGTATTAAAAATTTAAGCATGCTTGGAAAATTGCCATTCAACCTTACAAGCAACTAAACAAGTATCAGAGGCAAAGCTGGATTCTCAATCATTAATTTTAATTTATAATTCACTGTCAGGCCACAAAAAATTCCTTTGAACATTTTCTCTCTCTTACCTCCAACACTAGAACTACGGTGGCTAGGTATACATCAAGGAAAAAATGATGCAGAAATAATACAGGCGTTGTGTCTTTCCATGATTGTTTATCCTGGTATTGAACATCTGCCAGCACATCCCTTGTGCACAGACCTCCCCTGAGGATCTAACTGAGGTGGTCTTGGAGGTAGGTAAGTAGGAAAGATTCTAATTACTATCACCAACAACAATGTGCTCAGTGTCTTGATTGACTGAAATTGTGCTATCAGGGTCTATGCATGTATTCAGCTATATTTTGTCAAATGTTATAACGCATTTTGCATCTGTAAGTTAAAGATATCCAGGGAAAGAAATGTAATGCCCGATTCATTCCAACTTTCAAAGATAAAGCATTAAGAAGAGGAAATACTTACAAGAGATTCCAGGTCATTCCAACTTTCAAAGATAAAGCATTAAGAAGAGGAAATACTTACAAGAGATTCCAGGTCCATATCCAACCTTTGCTTGGACTGATTTAGAACTGTAAGGGCTGCTGCAAGCCATGCATGGTACTAAACACTCTCCAGGGTCTTTTATCTCTTTTCCTCTGGACTGTTCTTTCCCCTTTTCTCTACTGGTTAAAGTCCTACTCTCCACTCAGGGCTGTGAAAATACCACAACATCTCCCCAATATATTACCTCACCAACTTTAGGTGTTTTAAATATATTTGCTCACGTCTCTGTCTTTTCTAGAAGATAGGGAACTCATTGAGGGAAGCACTTTGTAACATTAATCTTTGTGTCCTTGTTGTCTGGCTCACAATAGGTGCTAAATAACTTTGATAAGGACCAAATCAACTACATGAAGCAGAGATTTTGGAACACTGCCGCCCATATCATCTCATCTAGGTGTCAACTTCATGAAGGTATTTTAGCTCAAAATATTCAGTTGTTTTGGATTTTTTTTTTACTTTTTTTTTATTCCAGTAATATTGCTTTTTATCTCCAGCCTAATCTGGTTTCACATCTTTGAGTCAAAATCTTTCAATTTTGCTATAGGAAATGATATATTTTTTCTATTTTCTTGATTCCAAACTCTTTCGTGTTTTATATCTGGTCACCCTTAATAGAGTCTGTCATTTATCCAGCATGAAACTAACTCTGTCCAGATTACTCATCGTCTAATGTTCCCTGCCAGCTTTCTGGGTGTCAGGAAACCTGAACACTTTTCAAGCTATATTCCTATCTAAGACATTCATAACATAGAGTGCTTTCTGCCATCATGAATAACTTCTCTTTCTCTCCTAGAAACAAACTGGGGATAATGTACAAAATCTCTCTCACATCAGGCTTTCTGATTTGTTAGACTGATTCCTTCCACTATACTGTGCAATATCAAAAGTACCATAGAAATCTCAATAAATTATCTGCACCTAGAATGCCTCTTCTCTGTCCCTTGAATCTGCAATAATACACTCTTCTTAAATAACTCTGAAAATGGATGGCAGGCCTTATTTATTTTCATGGGTCCTAGCTCCTCATTTTTTGCCAGATGACTGCATATGTATTTCGCCTCTTATTTGTTTATTTTATTGATTTAAAACATTATGCAAAGACAAAATAAGAGGCGGCCTATGGCTATACATCAGGCATGAAAAGAACACTGTAATTAGATAGAATTTCATCAAAGCCACAGCAACAAGAAGGTCTAGTTACTCAAAAATGGAACCAGAAGTCAATGACTATTGGTTATTCATTCATACCTTTATAACTGAAGATATATAGATATATAGATAGATAGATAGATAGATAGATATACACACATGCACACATACACATACACAGTTGATACTTGAACACCGGTTTGAACTGCATTGTTACACTTACACATGGACTTTCTGTTTAGATAAATACACTACAGTGCTGTATTTTCTCTTTCTTATGATTTTCTTAATAACATTTCCTTTTCTCTAGCTTACTTTATTGTAAGAATTCAGTATATATTAAATACCACATACAAAATATGAATTAATTGGCTATTTCTTTTATTGGTAAAGCTCTGGTCAGCAGTAGGCTATTAGTAGTTAAGTTCGGGGAGAGTTAAAACTTATGCACAGATCTGGGGAGGATTTGCATTCCTAACCCAACCTCCATGTTGTTCAAGGGTCTACTATATAAACATATACACACACATATATACATAAATATGGGTGTGTATATATAAATATATATATATATATATATATACACACATACACTATATATATATAGTATATATATTTTAAATTTTTATATATTTATACACATATATTTTAAGCTATGCCACAAATCAAGAACATTTAGCAGTACATTCACTGTCTGGGTGGCTCGTTTTTCTATAAGGTCAAAAGAATGTTTTGTAGGACAATTTTCAGGGGCACATGTGCTGCCATGTCCTCCTGGATTACTGGGCACTGTCATTATTTTAGGAGCTTTGTGGCTGGAATATGGTGAACGACAGATTAAGAAAAGGAGGATTATGTGTAGGTGAAGCAAAATATCACCCACAGAAGAAAGAAATTGGATGGGTGAGGGTGAAGACAAAATCAATTACATCACATGCAGAAACAGCCTGTTGTGCGTATAGAGCCTAGAGCTCAGAGAGGGAGGAGAAGTTTGCCACATAACAGGGTGCTTTGGCAGGAGAGCCGTGACTTTTATTCTTAGCAAACATTCCTAACATAAAGTCTCTACAAGAGCGTGGACTATGATTAGTATGACAATCATAGCTATCTCCTTTCAATTAGCTTTCCCCAAATTATTCTATTCTAGTACTTCTCAACCTTCAATGGCTTCTGGATCCTTTCAATGGCTAACTTAATGGAAGCACTGCATGCTTTCACCAAAAAACATACATCCACCCACCTATGATAGTGTATACAATTTCAGGGACTGACAGAATGGACAAAAATACACAAAGCAAAATGCAAACAAAAAGAAAGTCAATGTCACAATACAAAAAGCAAACCAGGTTGGATTTAAGGAAAAAAGCATTGCGCTGAAAGAGGAGATAAATTTGTAGGTAAAGTCAGAATTGGAACCATGGCTGTTTTGAACTTTTACATACTCAATAACAATGCACTGAAATACCTAAAGTAAAATGACAGAGAATACAAGGAAGTTTTAGGGCAAAAGTTAGGGAAACAATGTAATAAAGAAGAATTTCATATTTCTTTCTCAGTTTTTGATAAGAAAACAAAACAAAGGGAGAAAATGAAGCATGTAAATAACAATTTTAAAAAATTATCTAATATGTGTATGTGTTTGTGTGTATGTATAATTCTATACTCTGCAAGTACCTTCTATTTTAGTAGCCATGGAAGATTTGCAGAAATTTATCATATGTTTTAGACCACAAATACCTTTATATATATATATATATTTTTTTTCTTTTTTGGGGGTGTGTGTGGAAGGGGCAGAAGGAAAGGGAGGGAGAGAACCTTAACCAGGCTCCATGCTCAGCAAGGAGCCTGATGTAGGGCTCAATCCCATGACCATGAGATCATGACCTGAGTCAAAATCAAGAGTCAGACACTTAACTGAGCTACCCAGAGCCCCAAATAGATTTTTAAATGTAGAACTGGTTAAAACAGAAATGACAACAAGCTGTTCAGAATTAAATCTACCAGTTCTTATGTCAAAAAGGAAATTAAACTCATTGAAGATTATCTGTAAAATGACTGAAATACTACGTATTTGACCTATGAAGTATATTTTAAGGTTCACTTAGAGAAAGTCTAGAAAATCCAATGAATAAATCATAATCTAAGAAGATACAAAAAGAGCAAAAAATAGACATGAAAAGATTTATTGAAAAATCTATTCAACAAACGTTTATTGAGAATCTACTGTGTGCCAGATAAAGGCATAAAATGAGAAAATAGAAGACAGAGAAACTACAGATTTGAGGACTAAATCTGAGAATTTGTTCTATGGGAACAAAGAAACAGCAACAATAAAAATACAAAAATAGATTACTCACCAAGCTAATTAAGAAAGGGAAAGAGTAAAGCACAAATACAAAAAAAAAATATAAATTCGAAAGGAAAACAAAACTGGAGGGAATTTGTTGCCAGCAGATCTGCCTTGCAAACAATATTAAAAGAAGTTCCTTAGAAAAAGGAAACGATATAGGTCAGAAACTCAGAACTACATAAAGAAAGGAAGAGCATCAGAAAGGAATAGATGAAGGTAAAACAAAATCTTTCATTTTTCTTATTCTTAATCATGTTACCAAATAACATTTGTTCAAAATAATGTGTATATTACTTGAAAGTAGACTTGGACTAATTAGAAACGTAATTGGTGAACTTTAGGGTTAACACACACACACACACACACACACACTCACAAGAAAGTCTAGGTAAGAGACAGAAATCAAGAATCAGGAGTTGGGTCTTAGACACATTAACTCTGAGAAACATTTTAAACAGTCAAGTCCATTGCGGGGGGGTGGGAGGATGAAGACACAGGCGGGGAGAAAATGAAAAGTAGCAACTGGTGAGCTAGGAAAAATCCAAGATAGGATGGTTTCCAGAGGACCGGTGAAGAAAGAGTCTCATAAAAGAAGATAAAAGTGTGTTTAAGATGCATAAAAATGTTGAGCAAATATAAAACAGAATGTTAGCAGTGGTTGCTTTGATGCAGTGGGTTTGTGGGCGATTTTATTTTGGTTTTTCTGTTTCTATCTTCAACAACTGTTCTGCAATAGGATAGCAACACCATAGTAATAAGAAATGAGACCATGAAAGTCATGTTAAAAAATATCAGGCCCCTTACTCTTACTCAAGAGTATACATTCTTTACGTCTACCTTTCCAGGAAAGTCAGTGCCTAGGTAAAATACTTACGGTGATGCACATGTTATAGGGAACCCTGTTGATAACATGCTCTGGGGGAGCATCAGCCAATGGAAATACAATGGGGGCCGCATATATCATTTAAAACTTCTTATTGGGCATACTGCAAAGCATTAAAAGGGGAAGATGAAATTAGTTTTAATAATATTTTTATTTAACCCAGGATGTCCAAAGTATTACCATTCCAACACCTAATCAATAAAAATATAAATGAGCTATCTCATCTTTTTCTCTCAAGTCTCTGAAGTCTGGTGTCTTTCACAATTGTACCACATCTCAACTCATACTCATTTCAAGGGCTCAGTGGCCACATGTAGCTAGTTACTACCATAATGGATGGTGAAATTCTAGATCCTTGCTATTCAAAGTATGGTCTAGAGGCCAGCAGCATTGGCATCACTGAGGAACTTGTAAGAAATGCCCCTCAGTCCCCACCCTGCACCTATCTGTTTCTAACAAATTGTCATATGATGTTGACCTACAGACCACACGCTGAGTAGCAAGACTGTATATTTCCAACTCAATCTTCCTCTAGAATATCTGCAGTGGTTCCCTAACCTATTTCCTGTCACTATTCTTTCTCTCTTCATCTCCATCATTTCTCCAAACAGCATTTATTATGTGTTGGTTACCTTGTGCTAATACTTTAGAAGTCCTATCATGCTCATTTTACAGAGGAGAAAACAGAGGCACTGAAAATTATGTATTGTCTATGTAATGTATGTACACATTACATTATGTAATGTGCCCAAGATCACCCAACCCAGGACTTACCTTGGCTAAGTGCCCAAGGCCACCTAGTAATTGGTAGGGCTGGGATTTGAAACCAGTCTGCTCCAAAGTCCTATGTCTTAATCAGCAATTATATGTTCACATATCTGTCTCTTCTACCTGAGATACATCCAGCTCTTCAAGGACGTATACCATATCTTACACATCTTTGCTTCATAACACCTGTATAATACACTAAATGTTTCTGGAAGGAAGGGAAGGAGAACTCCTGTATGTTCTCCCACTAGGACTGTCCTTCCAGGACCAAATGCCCTGTAGTGTCTGCCATGCATGCTTCCATTACTGATGATCCTTATCTTACGGAAGCTAGTGGATACAGTATAACTGTGGTAGGCTATTGTCCAAGCACCAGTTTTCTCTCTACTATTTCCCATTAATATTAAGCAAAGTGACTAATGCCACTTGGGGAAGTTGAGAAGGCTTGGAAATTGGAAGTAACAAATGGGGTTTCATATTTGAAAGTTATGGATAATATCCAAACACAATTTTTGCTTATGAAATTGTTTCTTCCTAAATATTTAGAAGATACATTTTGTCTCACTGGTAATCTAACTGGTCTGAGTTCTATGAGTGGAAGTTGTGAAAACTAATGAAATGACCATAAAGTAAGTAAGAGATTTAAGGGAGAAAGTAAGTTGAATGATTCTAAATCCAAACACTATCTTCTTGATATCCAGGTGATGACTTTTTTTTTAAAGTGTTTTTGGTTTTTTTTTTTGGTTTTTTTTTTTGAGAGAGAGAGAGAGAGAGAGAGAGAGAGGGAGACACAAAATCTGAAGCAGGGTCCAGGGTCTGAGCTGTCAGAACAGAGCCTGATGTGGGAGTCGAACCCACGAACCATGAGATCATGACCCGAACCGAAGTCGGACGCTTAACTGACTGAGCCACCCAGGCGACCCTCCAGTTGCTAAGTTTCATTGTACATCCAGTACTGACCTTTTCAGATTCTCTTGCTTTTTGTTCTAACTGAATCAGTCCAGTTCCATTTATATTTTCTCAGTTACCATCCTGCCCTTTGGAAAGGGACCAGTTCTTCTTCCTTTTGCACTTTTAACTCCCTGTTTCTCATCTTACCACACTGAAGTGGCTGAAATGCTCTCCAGGACATGGAGTTGTGGGTGGGGAAGCACCTTGTGCCCTTTTGCTAGAAGCTCACGCTGGCTGCCAACATCCAGCTGCTTTTCCAAGAAGATGCTGCCAAGTCAGGAGAACCACCTGCCTCACAGATGGTCCCGGTATCTGCTCCAACAATGGCAGACCCCAGAAAGGGAGAGAGGAGTCTGTTCCTTTCTGAGCAGGTGTAGAGACGGCTATCGTGTGATGTACCTTCTACCACTCAAAAGCTGTGTGCTCTTGGGCACGTTACCCAGACCCTTTGCACCTTACTTTTCTTAAATGTGCAAACTTGGATGACAAGTTTACTATGAACCTCATGTTTCACTTATTATAATGTGGCATTAACTGCCTAGAGTTTCTAATACAATAGCTGAAAATAAAAGATACAAAAACATACAAGCCAGAGCCTGGCATCCAGTGAATAAGATCACATTATCATTCTGCTGTGATCCTATCTTACTTAACTATGGAGTTTTGAGGCTTTGGTAGCGTCAGTATTTTAGACCTCTCAATGGCCAACCGCACACTTCCATGCCACCCCCATCCAAGTTGCATTTACCCTTCAGATGCATTCTGTGCTAAACAGTATTCGTATGCAAACACTCTACTTACTTACTCATCAGCACTATATTGTGAACAGATAGGGTCTGGGTCATATCACTTTCCTTCTCGGGTATCTAATACAATGCCAGGAACAAACAGGTGCTTGACAAAGGCTTTTTTTATTGATAACAGGCACCCCCAATGTCTTTGGAAAACTATCCATAAACCCCACAGTTTGGTCACTACTCCAGCTCTACCCTCTGGTCCTATCCCGGGATCCTCCATCACAGACCTTCCCTCACTTCTTTGCGAAGCAGGTGTTATTATTACAAAACATTTCAAACACACAGGGAAGGAAAACCTCCATGTCTCTACCACTCAGATTTCATTAATGTTGACCTTTTGTCATATTATTCAAGTTCTGGTTTGTAGAGATCTGTAAATGCTTCAGATACAGTCATAAACTTTTCAACCCTGTTCTCTTCCTCCTCCCTCTGAGGCAACTGCTGTCTTGTTATGTCTGTAAGTTTCATTTTTACTTCCTGTAAAAATGGAGTTACAATATCTGTCTTACAGGCTTATGAGGATTAAGTAAAATAAAACATATAATGTGGCCGATAATGAGCTAACTGCTCAATAGTTGGATCTATCAGCACCATCACCATCATTGCCCTCCCCATCATTATTGTCACCATTACTTTTCTCTGCATGTTTATCTGTCTCTTCCAGTAGAGTTATGCCTTTTTTTTTTTTTTTTTTTTTTAGATTTGGAACTGTCTTTCCCCTCTATATACCTACAGCGTAGCCCGGTTCCCAATACATAGCCAACACACAAAATTTATAAATTAAACAAGTGTTATAAAGGCTGGACTGACTGCCGTTCATTCTCTAATTTTAGGCATTATCTTAAAACACTTTAGGCACGGTCCTTTACCAAGTGTCTAAATCAGAAAATTGACCATTATATGCAGACCGGAATTCATTCACTCATCTTGAAAACATCCAGAGTAACAATAATCTCTTAGTTCTTTCAAATGGTCCTGGTTACTCATTTGTTTGTATCCCTTATTCTTCTCGAGTCCCTGACTCAGAGGAGAATGGGACAAAATTAAGGTTTCTAAAGTTCAGAAGCTGAACTAAAAGATGGCCAGGTAATGGACAGATGTGCACCCAGTGTCCTGGCATCCTCAATATCCTCTCAAGATAAAAGCAGCCTTTTAGTTTGTTAAAACCCCACTTGCTGTCTCCTATTCAATTACTGAGATTTACAGACAGAAAAAAAAGCACAACTTGCCATTTTAAATTATTTGCAATAAAATTCGATTTTGTTTACTCGACACTAAACACCAATAGTCAAGGAAGTGGCAGGCAATCTTACTCGTTTTCCCCCATACACTAATTAAACATTTTAGTGCAGGGATCAGCATAATTAAAGAATTAGGAAACAATGAGAAGTGCTCGGGATAATTTGTAATATCAGTGCACTGATGCACTGGGTCCAGATACCAGAATTTGATTGGCAGGACTTTATTAAGTTTTGGCAGCGTTTAGGTAGGCTGGGAGCTCCTTCATGAGGCTCTTGCACATTAATCCAGGCTCCTGTTCTCGTTAATACTGATGAGTGAAGGCAGTTAATTGAATTATGTATGAAGCACTGCTGATTAAATAATATTTCACTCCCCACTATAGAATTAGGTCTGCTGGATTAACATCCACTGTTGTCTCTGACACTGAATGTCATAAGGACCTCTTCTCAAGCATACACTTTGATTCTTTTCCATCTGTTCAACTGATGCAGCATCTCAGTTGCCACTGGAACCGACTACCCTTCAGCTTTGACATGAGGTCACTTTGGCGAAAAGAGAGTTATTTATTAGCCTCTGTGTAACCACGAGCAAAAATCCTCCCCCGTGCCTCCAGTATTCAAAGGATATTATTATTTAAATCCACTGTGGAATGTGAAGGAAAATTCTAATAATTTATAATTGTATTCATATTGCATAAGGTAACTGGAAGAGAAAATAACTTAGGGTCTTCCAAATCAGCCTTGAAAATTAAAGTCCTTTTGAGATGCAGTTCTGCCTACATTTTCTGCACCTTTCCTTTCTCGTGTGATCTCAATAGCTGCTGTTGAGAAAACGGAAGCCTCTCCCAGTGAAAGATGCACTTGAGTGTTTTCCCTTTCTCCTGCCCTCCCTCCTTTCCCTCTTTCTTCCGATCCATCTCTTCCTTTACTATGATATTACTAAGTGACAGATGCTGTGATGGGCGTGAGTATGCAGAGATGAACAAACTGTGGTTACTCTCGTAGACAAGTTGGCATCTTATCAGGCAATAATATAGGTATGTAGCAATTTAACAGCATGTGAGAAGTACACACTAGAGATATGAATGGGGCAGAAGAAGGATAACTAATCCTACTGGATTGGTCTAGAGGTATTGGAAGGCTTTTGAAACTGGAAGTAAGAAACAGGGTGAGTCTCCAAAGATGGAGTAGAATTTTCCAGATCCTGACTCCACCAGAAAGAAGAGAAAGAATACAGGGTGAACTAAATGGCATGTAGATGCATCATTCACTGAGGTACCAGAGTAGGGATTAGACTAACAAATAAGGTTTTGTTCACCCCCTAAGAGTTAGATAAAATGTGTTGAATTATTTCCTCAGTTCTCCAAAGATTATGGCGTATTATGAGGCCATATTATGTAATGGAAGGAACAGATACCTGGCAAGAAGCCAAATTTGCATGTGACTTTTGTCAAGTCACTTGCATTGTCTGGGCTTTCATTTCTTCCACTGTAATATGCAGAGTTTGGCAAGGACACATCCTACTGAAGGTCTGCAAAAATTCGCCCAATAGTGGAGAATGAGGTTGGTCTATCTCCCTAAGAGGTGGCTCGTAGACTACCTTGGAGAATTCACTATAAATCAGGGTCTGGCTTCTCATTCTGCAAGTCCGGAAACCCTCTTATCAGTGCTGGGCTGGAGTACCTGATTTATGCAGACTAGATTTATAAGAGACTGAGGTATATATATAAAGTTCTTAATCTATAATGAATGTTCTTGTCAGCCTACCTTGAAATTTTCTTCTTACAGGAAAAACTATAGGGAAAGCTATATTTTAATCAAAGCTTACTTAAGCATAAACTCAAAGCAAAGGGAATTGAATGATTTTAATCTTTCATGACATCAGATGCTGAAAGCACCTCTCTGAATGCATCCATCTCCATGGGAGGGTCTGTCCGTCAAGGGGAACTCTTTTCATAGAGGCTGGAACAGGAACTCCTGTTAAAGAGTCAGTGCCAATGTTCAGCTCCTGGCCTTTCTTTTCATCTAAACTTTCATTACTTACCATTCTTTGCCTTTCCTATAAGACTCAGTAAATATGTATTATCTACAACTACTGATGCCTCAATAAAGTCTCCACTACTTTATGGGGCATTCATTCTCCTTAAGATGATTGCCTATTTCTACTGTTCCAAGAGTTGATTTGATAGTTCAAGTTGGAGAGCACAATCTTATCTTTCATATAGCTCAGTTCTGAGGTCCCTTGTTATTCCTTACCCACCTACATCCTCCAACTCTAAAATTCTAAGACATAGAATAACTTATCTTTTCATGGTGTGTACAATATTAGACCTAACAGAAGATGCTTAAATGGAATTGAATGGCAACCCAGAAATAAACAAATAGGCACAGTCACATTTTTTTAAAAAAAGGAATAAAGCTGATAATATGTCAAGATCATGGCTGATACACAAAGCTAACTTACAAGAGTAAAAACATGTAATGCATTTTACCTCTCAAATCTCAAGTTCATAAAATACTTAATATAAACAAAGCAACCAAGAGAAGAAAATAAAGCTCAACACTCAGCATTTGGATTATTAGAAAAACATCATTCCTTAATTAAAATTGTTAATTGCTTTTATGCTGTGCTTCACTTATTGCAAATAAGTAAAAATATTCAGGAAATAAAATGCCTGAAACACAAATGCTGAATTTTCAACTAAGAATTCTGTTTATGTGCCTCAGCATTGCTTCCAGAAAAAAAAAAAAAACTTATGCAAATAATTGTTTAACCAAATAATTGAAGTCTGATCATTAGAAGACATTGTTCAACCATTAAAAAAATGTAAAAACCCTCAGCAGGCCAAATTAACATTTTCATTAAAGTTATATCCAAGCCTTACATTCAGTGGCTTTCCCTAACTAAGGGAAATGGGTCTAACAAAAAAAGGATGTAAATGGAGAAAAGTATAGCTGAGGTTAATTCCAAAGTTTCTGTAATACCTAAGAAAGTTATGTGTTCTTTATGCAAAGGTTCTCTGTCTATCCAAGGCTAAGGATGACCCAACTGAGATGGCTGGATTTTCAGAACTCATTTCCTGTGTTATTCTTGCTTTCAAACCTTTCCCATGGCTGCCTTTCAGCAGTCGAGCCAAACTAGGTCAGCCATTGTATCCCCTCACATATTACGTTTCTCCTTCCCTTAGGAGCTGTCACTTTTCTTCTCCTTGAAAGAAATTCACCTAAAGAGTCAAAGCCATTTCTCTCAATCAACTGCCCATCCTTCTCTCTGGAGCCTTCAGAACTCACCATTACACTGTCAAAAGCATGTCAAAAACACAACCATTGAAAGCCAAATAATAATCATAGTTACTATTTACTGAACTGCTCAAATATGCCTTTGCCAGCTGTGCTGGGGATTCAGTGATAAATAAAGCATTTTTGCCCTTGAGGAGCTCCCAGTCCACCACGAGAGGCAAACAGGTAAGCAGATGTTCACTGCAGAGAAGGTCTGTGCTAGAAAAGTACAGAAGAGGGAGGATCAGTCCAACGGGAGAAAGGTGACTCTCCCACATCTCCTTTTCATGGTATCATCATCCACCCTTTCCCCGATGCTTCAATGTCACACCCATCTCCTCTCTTCTCTCTTCTCATCAAATGGGGATTTCTACTTCAGAAGTATCCCTGACATCTCTTCTCACTGCCAGTGAACTGGGCCCCCCCCCACATCTCTTGCCTGAGTGACTCTACAATAACCTCTTTGCCACTCCGGTCTTTCCTCCAAAACTTGTATATTATTTAATGTTAAGCAGCACGGATTCAAAAATTACCACTGGGGGAAGTGGGTGGAGGGTGGGCAAAACAGATGAACAGGAGGGACAGGCTTCTAGTTATGGAACAAAGAAATCATGGGAATAAAAGGCACCGCATAGGGAATACAGCCAACGGCGTTGTAATAGCGTTGCATGGTGACAGATGGTAGCTGCACTTGTGAGCACAGAGTTGTGGAATCACTATGCTGTACGTCTAAAACTAAGGTAACATTGTGTGTCAGCTACACCTCAGTAATAGTAGTAGGAGCAGTCATAATACTACTAATAGAAACTAGAGAGACCATCGTGGCTAATGTGAAGCCATTATAACATGATGCTAAACAGCTATACATTAGGAGCTCTTCCCAAGAGGCTAGAATTTTTGCTCAGGCAAGAGTCACGGGAACTTTTTAATGCCTTGTGGAAATTAACAAAGAGTTCGCCATTTTTATGGAATCATTGCTTAACTCAAGGAGCTAGCTAAATAATTGAATAAAAATGTGAACAATCCATTTTCCGTTCTTTTATGTTTCATTTTCTTCCTTTTCAGACTCACTATTTTGTGGAGTTAAAATGAAACTTCAAGAAATTAAAAAAAAAATTGCCATGGGCTCTGACTTGTTCATAAGATTAAGAAGTTCAATTTCTTCCACACGGCCCATGTAACTTTTCACAATCCGGCCCTCACATACTTCTTCAGCCTCAGAGCCCACGTCGTTCTCCAGGTGACACCAAAATTTTCCTAATTCTCTCCACATGCCATGTTCTTTCCACTATCTACGGCTTTGAGCATGCCCTTTTCTCTGCTTGGCATACCTTTCTTTCTGAGCCCATCTTTGTGGGAAAATTCTTATCTAGCAGATCCATTCCCACTTGGCCTTTTCAGTACCCAGCTTGCGAAGGCTACCAGATGGCCACTCACCCAACAACCTCAGGCCACTCCATATAAAGGCAAAAACTTGACTTTTAAATAACAGCTGAGGACCACATTTCAGCCAAGCACACAACATTCACATGTGGTAAAAATGTCACCAAGAGAGCTGCTATAATGTGCTTAACTATTTTCTACGGATTAAAAGATGTTATTATAACTCTCAAATTATCTACCTTCCTCATAGCCATCCTGGGGTTTCAGAGCATCAAGGTGACAGAGACTGAATTATACCCTAACCTTCCTAACTTCCAACCACTCTGTATTTTGGCTTATCCTTCAAATTTTGGCTCATATTCAGGCTCTTTAAGAAACATTTCTAGATATTCTTCCCAGGTTAGTCCCTGCTATCATCTCTCTTACAGAATCATGACAAAGATTCTTTTCATTTACATCACTTACCCCAATTTATTGTTTTATTTTATTGTTTGATTTTCTATTTTCCTGCACAAATTTGTAAAGTCTATAATGATAGGGAACACTTTTGTTTTATTCATCCATACCTATCCAGCACTAGCCTACTAGGCACAAAGTGAGCCTCAATAAATATGTGTTGAATGACAATTCTTCCACATTGTATTATGCCAGATGGCATGAAAGCAGAAAAAAAAAAAGTAGATGACAGAGTTACAGTCTAATTGCTGGAGAAATCAATTATTGATGAAGATCTATACATATCAGGGTAGCTAAGTGATTTCCAATAGTTTTGTGTACATGAAGACCCCAAGGAGGTGCTGAGAGGAAGAAGGGCAAAAGAAGAACTTTGAAATTTGCAGTCAAACTCTCTCAGGACAGAAAATACATCCTGACATAGAAAAAAGTCAAGTTGCCCAGGCTTCTTCCGTGAAACATGTTGATTTTTGGCAAGGAAGAAATCTTGTGAGATGAAACATAATGTGGGAGCAATTAAGTATTATCTGACTCAACCTGGGAGAAACTTGGTCATATTTAAAATAGCATGCTCCAAGAAACTAAAAGAATAGGGCAATATTTTAGGGATCTCCAAATAAAATTGACACCACTGAAGAAATACCTCACCTCATTCCCTGTGAGAGAAGCACTTGGGATAACAGAAAGGAATCAATATAAGCTATGGTAACAATGTCAGCCTCCAATGGCAACCCCAAGGTCACCTTCCCATTGAGAACCACAGGGATAGAAGAATCTGGGCATTATGACCACCAAATGGCAAACTGAAGAGCTGCATGTTAACGGTAGTGTCTGCCAAGGTAAAAGATGGGTCAATCACCCTGGTCACCTAGACTGGTGAAGAAAGACAAAGAAGGCATTGGGAGACTCAGCTGTTTCTTTGGGTCAGGACCCAAGTGAAAGCATACATTCTTTACAGAAGCCATGGCCGGTCATGTGTTTTGTTCACCCATTCTACACTGGTACATCCTGGGGAACAAGAACTATAAAGACATACCAGGTGAGAGAATGAAGGAACAATAAAAGCAGTGAAATAATTTTGTACTCAAATTACATGTACAGACTGCAGGTGCTACAGATATTTTAGAGACGGGAGAAGGAGCATCTAGAAAAGGATGGGATACAAATATTTGCTCTCCTGCAATCCTTCATGTAGTGAGTCAGCCAAGGATAAATTTAGCTTTACTTTATTTTAAGTACCTGTCCCTGGGAATTCCTTATCCCATAAAATACCAACATAAAATTACAGCACCATCTCATCTTCCTTTGATGTATTTCTCTTCCTTCCCATTTTCTTTTTATCAATTAAAATGTACCACTCACAACTTTGACAGTATCTCCTTTCATTCTGGGCTCCCCTGGGCCAACTTTTTGCACAGTACATCAATTTATTTATATTTATTTGTACTGATACATATTTTTTCAATTGGTTTCTATTATGCAACACACCACAGGGAAAGAGCCTAGTATTAAGATCACACTGTGTGGTTTAATTTCACTTCATCGGCAGGACTCTGGTTTTAATCAACTTATTTTGGTCACAGAATAATTCTTGGTAATCACCCAGTGGTGTCAGGTAGGCCATGAGCTGAGAGTAATCAAATGAGTCCCTCCTCCCCATTCTTCTCTCTTCCAAATGGAACAGCACATTTCTTCCACTCCACATAAACTGGAGCTAAAGCCAGATTCTAAATTGGTCTGGTGAAATTGTCACTGACTGTCCATTACCCCTACTAGTAATGGGAATCGGTGGAGTGGATAATCCAAAATAATGGTTGGTTCTAAATCAATCATAGTTGTCTTGAGGAATACAATATATATATTTTTCTCCCTCTCAAAAGATTTACCTTTCTTATTAACTATATTTTCTTGGTCCCTAAGGAGATATCAAGGAAAAGAAGCTAGTACTTTTTAGAAGGTCAAGCATTTTGGGGGGTGCTTTATAAACACTATCTCGGGCAGTCACTTTATGAGGAAGGCATTACTATTTCCAGTTTGTAGAGGAGAAAATTCAGGGGCAGAAGAGCATTGTGTGAAAATCTCTGGGCAAAGAATTAGGGAAAACAGAGTTCAAGTTGTGGATCACCCTACACTTCCTGAAAATGTTGGAAATGCTTCTTGCCCATGTAGCTGGTCAGTATTCAGCAAATTCTGTTTCTCCTGGACACTGTGTGTGTGGTTAGCACTGTGAAGAAAGGATGCTGGCTTTTCCTGCAGACAGATGAGTCCATCACCAAAGTTGAAGATTTGGGGGATGTGAGAGAGCAGTGTGTGTTCAGGCTGTCCTAATGAGTTCCAGCCTGTCCACTTTGTCCTTGTTTCCCTCTCTTCACATCTATCTTTCCTTCCTCATGGCTTTCTGTGCGGACTTTCAGGCTTCAGAGAAGCAGCAGCCTCACATGGTCTGCTCACCTAGCCCCACGAGTGTGCAAGGTCCAATCCCTATAACAATCTCTTACTCTCCAGAGTGTCAGTTAGATCTGCTTTTCTTATCAAACTCTGACCCATGCAATCCTAGGAAATCACTTCCTCTTTTGTATCAGTGAATTAGTCCCCTGACCAAAAATATGCTAAGGGGATTTTCTTTTTGTTGACAGACAAATCACAAAATAGGTAATTTGCATATGGACAATCACAAGGTAAATGAAAAGATGTTCTTGTGAAGATAAGAGTCACCACTAGGCCCAGGGTCTTGGACTTCATGATGGGAACAATGTTTCAAGGGAGCACTCAAGCCTGGAGCCACCTGCATGAAGAAGTGCATGAGAAGATGAAGGTCGAGAGCAAGATCTGAGGTTGTTGAGCCTCCTTTCATGTAGGTTCAGTGAAGGCAATAAATTCACACTTGTGTAGCACCTCGCTTCTTTCAAGTGCTTTCACACTACTGCCCACTTGTCAAAATGCCTGCCTTATGGAGATGCTGTGGGAAACACTGATAACAGAAGTGGAGACCTCAGGATGAAGCGAGGCACAAAGCAGTGAATAAGTGGTTATTATTTCTTAAGTTTGTATGTTTATTTGATTTTTACTGGCTGTCCTCAGTGAACCCTCAGGATAACCTTGGAATGCTATTATCATCCACTTTACTTAGTAAGAAAAAAGAGTATATAAGCAAAGTATATAAATGCCTTGATCAAGGTCATATGGCTAGCAAGGGCTTACAAGGACCAACAGCAAGTGATAGAACAGGGGCCAATAACTCAATCCACTGAAACAATGGTGATAAACCTGATGAATATGGAACATATGTGATTCTATGGCACATCAGACAATGGCTACATATTAGCTTACTTCATCCTTACTAAGAAAAAAAAAGACCCCTAAACTCTATAATAAGCAATAATACTATCTTTTTTACAGATTATGAAAATGAAGTTTAAAGATTAAGGGGTTAAGTTATCTGCTTTACATCATACAGAGGTAAATGGTGAGTGGGGACCAAAAGCTGGATGGTTGATGAGCCACGGCCTGAGAGGGGCTGGGGAGGGCACCCCCATCACCAGCTTCTTAACAGTGGATCTGTACAGTACACGTTGCCCCAAGGACTGGACAAGGGAATATAAGAAAGCTTCTTGTATTATACCTGACATGTTCTAAGACCTTCTTACTCAGTCTAAGCAGAACTGGTGCTTTTATTGCTGATACCAAGGATTACAAAACTGTATCTTCTGGCCCAAATGCAGCATGAGGGCTGTTTCCATATGGCCCATAAGAATGATTTTTAGAGTTTCATGGGTTGCAACAAACAAACAAAGAAGTACAAACAACAAAGACCTATGTAGTTCACAAGCCCTGAAACATTTACTATCCAGCTTTTTACACAGAAAGTTTGCCAACCCATGGTCTTTCTCATGTTGCTTATTTGGCCTTGAGACACGGAAGTGAAAGAACCCAAAAGGCTACACTGATTTACTCTTAAAAAAAAAAAAAAAAAAAAAAAAAAAAAAAAGGAAGACCTTGCCTAGAGAATGAGCAGATCCTAGAAGACAGAAGGAGGAGGTGAAAGAGGCAGAAGAGAGTCATGTTTTGTGTTTTCCAGTGCAGCGAATAAAAATAATGAGAGGCCAGATGTCCTCTCTGCCATAGCAGCTCCACTGCCCCTCCCCCTATAGGCAAGTACAGCACAGTGACTGCAGGGGAGAGGGGTTTTCTAGAAGATCTTGCTATCTGTCATGACATGTGATCTCCTGCCATTTTTTAAAAGAGACTAAGAAAGATTTATATTACTTTTTGAAGGTGGAGTTGTAGATTATTTTAGGCTATTATGCTGTATGGAAATAGGCCATGAGGCAGCCCAGCTATATTAGGGTTGCATATATATCCTCCCCAAACTATCCAGCAACAGATTTGCAGCTTCCGTTCCTGACATCTTCCTATGATAAAAGCGTTTGGGAGATGGCATGCATCCTCATGCAAGACACAAAAAAAGAGAAGCCAAGTCATTTACTGGAAGACCCTGGGCTTCAATCAGTGGGGTTAGTTGGGTTTTCCTGGGGATAAGAGGTACCTGGAAGTCCCAGGCTACTGGCTTGGTTTCCAGATCAAAGAAAAACAGAAGGGTCAAGAAGAGCTCAAGACATATAACCTGATAGCCACTGTAGGAGTGATTCTGGTTTTACCTGAAACCTGATCAAGGGGGTAAAGAGAGGCTGGGGAGATGGTCTCTCCATATGGTGTGACAAGTCACAGGGGCTGTGGAAGCTCAGAGTTGAATATGTGGGCAAGAGCCTATGTATTAAAGCAAGCATGTGCTTCTGAGGCTGTCATGCCATTTGAATTAAAAATATGAAGCTTCTGGAGACATATTTACCATAGAGGTTGACCTATTGCAGAGGTAAGGTATGTGAGAGCAAAAAGAAGCAATGATATGAGGGAGAGAGGAGAGGCCAGTGGGCAGGTAAAACAGGCCTAAGGATTCACTTGGGGCCATAAAAAAGACCAGCACTTTTGAGACCACATACAGGAGGTGCAACTGCAGGGGAGTGACCCATTTGGGGTCACGGAGCAGAAAAGTAGCAAAGGCCCGATATCTACACAAATGGTGAGACTTCAGGGGTGCTCTACATTTATTCCCACACATAGATAATGAACATACAATATATCTAAGTTCATTTATTGTTTATTTTCCAGGTATGATTATCTTATTTGATCCTTAAGATGCAATTATGGAGGGGGGGCAGGAATCAAGTCCTCCATCTTAGAAATTAAGGAAAGAAAAGGAAAGGCAACAAATATGCATTAAGAACCTTTGCTGTATCCTGCACTCTCCAGACACGCCCACATTCTCTCATGTGGACATCATCACCGTATTATCATGCTTAACATATGAGAACACTGAGATTGAGATGTGTAGGAAAGGCTCACAAATGTCGGGTTCTGAAGGTGGAATGGGAACTCCATGTCTGGCTACAACCCTGACCTCTTGCTACCTGCCTTCCCTATGTCAGAACAGCTAGAAGATGTAGGACTATCCTACTTTCAAAAGTAAGGAAAAGGAGTTTGGGGAAAGAATGAGGTTTTCTGTCTCCCAAGTCTTTTGCTCTTTCTAGATGCCAAGCTACTTCCACTTTGCTCCTGAAGCTGCATTGTGGACCATTCAACAGACTTATCTCTTTTTAGATCCCTGCATGTGCTCCCTTTAACCAGTGGGCCATAACATGTGCCATTCCCCTTGAAGGGATATCCTTCCCTGCCCTTTATATCTTTTTTTTTCTTTATATCTTTAAAGATTCAGCTGGGGCATCATCTCCTCATGACCCCCCATCCTTGGCCCCCAGGATGCCCTCCAGTTTACATGCCTCGTCCTCTCCCTATAAAGCACATACCACACTACACTAACAATAATATCCGGTTAATACTATTACTAATAGTACTATTACTAAGAGTAGTACTATTAATATGAGTAATACTTTAATACTATTACTATTAATAATAGCCAGTTTAGATTTTTTTTTTCTCTCACTTCATGGAACGCTCCTTGAAGGCAGGAGCTTCCCAGGCTCTTGCATGGTTCTTGACCTATAAGCAGTCAGTATCTGTTAATGAGGGGATGAAACTTATTTTTTTTCCTGTTTAATATTTATTTATTTATTTATTTACTTACTTACTTACTTATTTACTTGAGAGAGAGAGAGAGAGAGAGGCAGAATGAGAAAGAGACAGAATCCCAAGCAGGCTCCATGCCCGGTGCAGAGCCCAAAGCAGGGCTTGATCTCACAATCATGACCTGAGCCAAAATCAAGAGTTGGACATTTAACCAACTGAGCCAACCAGGAGCCCCTCCTGTTTAATACTTTCTAGGCCACAGTTTTGGATAGGAGTTGATAAAGGAAATACACATGAATGTTCATTACTCTTTCCATGATATTTGAGTAGGAAAAGCTGAAGACAGAGGGATTTGACGTGGAAGTCTGCAACTCAGTAGAAAATAAGACATCCAGAGTTTACTCACAGGGGAAGTGGGAACATTTAGATGCAAGAACTTTCTTTAAAGGAAAAGGCAGAGAAAAGAGTCCTCCCAAATGCTCTGTTGAATTGTATCAGCTTTGAACTATGTGTTGGTATTGGGCTAATCCATTAGTATCTCATCCTACTTCCACGGGCAAGGAAACTTCTTTCTGAGGGAGTAAACTCTTCCCTAAAAAATCTAGAGTAGTCACTTCTAGGGAACAAAATAACACAACACATAAATAAGTTATCTGTCTCTTACCAGGACAACCACTGAAAATAACACCCACATCCCATGGGGCTGCTTCCTACTTATATTAATACATCAAAATATCTACTTATGATGATTTATTTGTAGATCTTGATGCTGAAAACTCATTTATCATTTGCAATGCAATTTGCCCATCTCTGCAGATCATAAAAATTCATTGAATTATGCTTCTTTTTATGGTATAATTTTCTATCTTGTTTTTCAGCACCAGAATAAATCCCCATGATAAGTATACAGTTTCCCTATGTGATCCTTTAGGAGTCCATCACAAAAAATGCATTTGATATTCACACATGCATTTCAGGAGTTAATGGAAGACATGTCTCACCTTGTAATTTCTTAAATCAAAAGGAACAAAGAGAAGTATCTAACCTAATTAGGAATCACAACAACAGAAATGCCCAGTTAACAACAAAGCCAGCTGTAGATTTCTGAAATAAGTGCAATATCTTGCTGATTCTACCAAAACTGTGATTCATAACCAATCCTGTGGAAAAGACACCTGTATGTGCTTTCTTAGAAGGATGACTTTCTCAGAAGGGTGACAGAAGGACCTCCATTCTGTGCCTTTGACATTAAAAAGAGTTACAGCTACTGAAATAAATGACATCCAACATCTGGAGTAGAGTTATGAATTTTGCATTAATTGACATGCCACCACTCTACATTGTTTTCACACCATTTCTGCAAAGAGATGTGTTTCAGTAATTAATAAGTTTTTCCCAATTTTTTAGAGAAGCTGAGGCATGGTGAGGTTCTAAGAATACCTCAAAATCTAGAATGAGATAGTGATAAACAGCGTTTGTTGTCAACCAGTCTAGTTCTTGTTTTACAAGATAACAGATAAATGGTATTCCTCAATAATGAAAAAATTTCTATTTTTAACATAAAATTATGAAAATACCAACTTATTTTTAGTCTCTAAAGAAATTTGCTAATTGTTCCAAGACATCTCAGAACCAGGTCAAGAACAAGGCTCTTATTTTTCTTACTCAAATCTTAAACTTGTACAAAACACAAAACAAAGCCTTAAGACTCTTGACTACTTAAATGTTTTTTTCAACTTCACTGGTGTATTAGCAATTTATTCTGAAGTATATAACGATGAAACATCAGAACCTGGACCTTCATAAATCCCCAAAGTTGTGAATATCTCTATAGCACATCTTTTCCCCCACAAAATGTAGTAAAGTATAACATAATAATTTAGTCGACCCTTGAGAACCTTAATGATTTTATATATATATATATATATATATATATATATATATATATATATATATAATAATAAAATCATTTCTAAAGCCATAAAAATAATTTGTGCTTTTAAAATAAACTCTACACTTCATTATGCTTCCATGCTACTCTATAACATTAATTATAAACTTATGGAATTTTAAAATATTCTTTTGTTTTAAGTTTATTTATTTATTTTTATGTTTTTTAAATGTTTATTTATTTTTGAGACAGAGAGAGACAGAGCATGAATGGGGGAGGGTCAGAGAGAGGGAGACACAGAATCCAAAGCAGGCTCTAGGCTCCGAGCTGTCAGCACAGAGCCTGACGCAGGGCTCAAACTCACAGACTGTGAGATCATGACCTGAAGCTGAAGTCGGATGCTTAACCGACGGAGTCACCCAGACATCTCTATTTATTTTTTGAGAAAAAGACAGAGAGGGAGAGAGAATCCCAGGCATGCTCCACACTGCCAGTGTGGAACCTGACACAGGGCTCAAACCTCCAATGACCTGAGCCAAAATCAAGAGTCAGACACTCAACTGACTGAGCCACCTAAGCACCCTAAACTTACGGAGACTTTAAAGAACCTTTCTGTCTCCATTGGATATCTACCTTTTGGAGTTATTCTCTAAGCAGTAATAGATAACTTCAAGGTTCATTGAAATCAAAAGGGTGTGCCATCCACTGGGGCCATTCCTTACCCAAGTGACTGGTTCCATTACCAGATGTCTAGCCCATCCTATTTGGCATTATACTTATCAAACATATGGCTCTTTAAGGCACTTTACAATAAAAAAACATAATGAGTGTTCCTTCTAGCCCTAAAAAGAAATCTATTTCACTGTTTGGAGAGCAGTTGTTAAAACCATTTCATGGGTGACCAATTCCTTACCAGACTTTCATGGTATAGAGTAGATATAATGGATGATTGATGAAGATTTGATCTACAATGTTGATGTAATAAGAAGCTTTCCAAAAAGAGCCTCTTATATCCTCACAAATTCTTGGTTTCAGGGAACTTTCTCTGAAATATATGGAGCTCTTGGCTCCATTGGTCTGTACTAAGTAGTCACATGAGAATTAACCAGGGGCTTGGAAGTTTGTGCCATAAGCCAGATTTACTTTTCATACTTGGACAAAGAAGGAGAAAAGTGACAAATGAAGCAATAGGGAAAATGAGGGGAAACTGAGATTAAGGTTCAAGGAGAAAAGAGGATGAAAAAAATGCCCTAAAGTAAAAAAAAAATCATCATACATAGAGCTTCCATGGGTCTTAGTGATAATGCCAGCTTGCAACTTTCATCATGTGATATAGACAGCAAGGTAATGAGTTCCATACAGAAAAAGACACATGAGGCACATACTCCAAAATCTCTGATGAATAGTGAAATGATCAGGCTTTGCCTCTATAGAAGGAAGTAGCCCCTGACAGGATTTCTGCTTTCACCTAAATCTGAACTTCCATATTGACTGTGCTTGAATGTTACAGGATGAAACCAGCAGCCACCATAGGAGAAAGGATGAAGTTATGATATACAACCCACTCTATTCACTGCCCCTTCATCCCAACCACTTAAACTCAAAAAGAAAATGGGGCACACTTGAGTCTAAAATTCATAACTACTGCAATAATTATTACAGAAAATAATTACAGGTGAAGAGGATTAAGAGGTACAAACTTCCAGTTATAAAATAAGTAAGTAACAAGGATGAAAAGTACAGCATAGGGAATATAGTCAATAATATCGTAATAACTTTGTATGATGACAGATGGTGACCACACTTACCATGGTGAGAACCATGTAATGTATAGAAATCGTCAAGTCACTATTTTGCGCACCTGAAACTAATATAACACTGTACGTCAACTATACCTCAATTAAAAATTACCGAATATACAAAAAATAAAAGTGCCATGTACCATCAGCCACACACCCAGATTAACCATTGTTAATATTTGCCATTCTTTCAACAGATCTCTCTTTGTGAAAAAATGCAAATGCAGTGGAAGATTCATTTTTGTCATTTTTAAGCCCATTTTTTCCCTCTCTCACTGGAGGTAATCAATGTCCCACAGCTGCTTTAAGATCTTTGTTTTCATGTTTTTAATGTATATACATATTAAAATTTTACATGAACGCAATCATATAGCAATTTATTCTGCAACTTGCTTTTTCATATGAGATTGGTTGAGATGTATCAATGTTGATATGGGCATACTAGTTCATTTATTTTAAGTGTAGTAAAATACTCCTGCATAAATGTCTTTTCTAAAAATGTCATGGAAATTCTTGCACCCTCTTAGGGTTTTGATTAAAATGTTACTGAATTGATTAATCTGGGGAGAATGAGCTTCTTTATTATTTTAACTTTTGCCATTCACATACATTATGATTCTTTCCCTTTCATCCAATCTTCTAGATCTTTCCTTCATATATGATAAATTTTGTGGCTGTTGTTATAGGCCTTTGACACATACTTGTACAATGTAGATTCCTTGTAGTCACTGTGGTGAATGGTACCTTTTTTCCTCCTATTACATTCTGTTTTGTTATGACTGATATTATATAAATACTTTCAATTTTTGCCTATTGATATTATATCCAAAAAACCTGTTAAATGCTCTTTGTTTAAAAACTTAGCTGTAAATTCTCTTTCAAGTTTTTATATAATCATATGATATTCAAATATTAACAATTATTTTTTTCTTCTTTTCCAACCCTTCTACAGTTTATTTTTCTTATATTTTTTATGGGTGGGACCTCCAGTAACAAATTTAAATGCTAGCTGTGGCACTGAATATCTTAGCGGATGCCTGTCTTTAACAGAAATACTTTTTAACATTTCATCTATAAGTAAGGTGTTTGATATATGGTTTTGGTGGATATGTTCAATAGATTAAGGGGGTTTATTTGATCCTTAGTTCAAAAAGAATTTTATTACAAATAATGCTAAAATTTGGATTTTTTTTTTCTGTTTCTCTTGAGATGACCATGTGATTTTTTTGTTGTTAATCAGTGTAGTGAATTACACTGAGATATTTTTAGGATGTTGGCCAACTGTCACTTTCCCGGAAAAAAAGGATTTTTAAAAAAATACTACAGTGTATTTTTAACATTCTGTTGAATTAAATTTATATTTTCTTTTCTTTTTTTATCTGATTTTGGTGTTAATATTGTATTAGTCTCTGTGAGTTGGGCAGCTTTTCTTATTTTCCTATTGTCTGATACAGTTTGTATTATATGTGAACTATCTATTGCTCATAAATCCATTTATATCTATGGTTTTCTATTAAAAATTTTCTGGGGCGCCTGGGTGGCGCAGTCGGTTAAGCGTCCGACTTCAGCCAGGTCACGATCTCGCGGTCCGTGAGTTCGAGCCCCGCGTCAGGCTCTGGGCTGATGGCTCAGAGCCTGGAGCCTGTTTCTGATTCTGTGTCTCCCTCTCTCTCTGCCCCTCCCCCGTTCATGCTCTGTCTCTCTCTGTCCCAAAAATAAATAAACGTTGAAAAAAAAAATTAAAAAAAAATTTTCTACAATGCTTACTGGTTCATTTTTTCAAGCATGCTTAATTACTTATATTTTTCTAGAAAATTATCCATCTCGTGAAATTTTAAATGTGATCAGAACAGTATCCAATTTTCTTTTATGTCTCCACTGTATCTATGGTTACACTACTTGTTTGTTTGAGTGGGTTTTTTTTTTTGCTACTCATATTATTTATTCATGCAGCTTGTCTTATTTCTTAATCAATCTTGCTTATTTATTTTGTAATACAATCTAGTTTGTTTACTTTTCAGAGGGCAAGCTTTGGTTCTGTTGATGATCTCTTGTTTGTTTCCCATTTTATTACTGCTTCTTTCCAGAGGATTCCCTTGCAAACAAAGGTGTAAAGCCCTCAAGGAGAGCTTTTACAAAGGAATTCAATAAAATCAGCAATTAGGATGTGAATATACTCCAGATGGAATGAAAATAATAGAGGAAACTAAAAATAGATTTAAGATGGAAAGTTCAGGATCCTTGACTTGATAAAAATATCGTAAGAACTGTGTCTTTTTTTATTGAAAAGATAAGGCTTTAGACAAAAATTACTAGGAAGGTGGGAGTGCAAAAAATACCTGATGCATGATTGTTTTTTGGTGGGAACATGGTAGAGAAAATAAATAATTTATACTTTGGTTAAGTATGTTAAAAATTTAAGGGAATAGACTGCCTAAGCTGTTCTAATTTCTTTTTATAAAACATGTGTGTGTGTGTGTGTGTGTGTGTATTGTTACTGCCATGTGTTTGAAGCAGAGTGGGGCTCAAAATATGAACTTACAATGTCATTTTGACTTGATATCAGTAGCAGACATTATCAGAAGTTTCAGATCTCTCAGTACCCACTTTTACTTAAAGAAATTTTGAAAGACTCTCTCAGTCTCAAGTGTCATGCAGACTTGATATACACAAAGCTCTTTGAACTTAACTAAATTAAAACACTGAATTTAAACATGAGTGTAGTGGCCTTCCTATCTGAGTTTTCTCCTATTCCTGCTTGGGCACAGCGTCCCCTTTTCCTAAACAGAACACAGTTAGCTGACCCTTCAACCATGAGGGGGATTAGGAGTGCCAACTCCTTGGCCATTCGAAAAATCTACAGTGGAAAACCTGCATACAACTTTTGACTCCCCCAACTACTAATAGTCTAAGGTTCACTGGAAGCCTTACTTATAACGCAAACTGTGGATTAACATATATTTTGTTTGTCATATGCATTATATACTGTATTTTACAATAAAGTAAACTAAAGAAAATGTTAAGAAAAATCATAACAGAAAATACACTTACAATATTGTTTTGTATGTATCTAAAAAAATCTGCATATATGTAGACCCGCACAGTTCAAATCCGTGTTGTTCAAGAGTCAACTGTACTTGATGTCCCTTTCTGCCTTTGTCCACACCTTCCACCTTCTCCCCAGTCCCACACCTGTACACTGGACTGGAGGCTCCTGGGATAGAAAGTGCATCTAGTACAGTGCCTGGCACAGAGCACTTAACCAATGTTTCTTGGATATATAAAAATGCTGCTTTCAGCCACTAATATTAGTCTGTCTCATCTCTAAAACTATGAATACCAGACCATAAAGACACTACAAGTCTAAATCTCACTCCTACAAGAATCAGCTGTCCTCTATAATAAAGCTTTCCTTTATACTCCCAACTGGAAATCATTTCATTTCTCTTTTAATCTGTAAAGTATTTTAATATAACTTTTTATGCCACTTTATTTTCGATGTTAAAGGACAGTGATTAATGAACACAGACTCTCTTTTTTATAGGACCCCAAAACTCTCTAGACCAGGATCTGATTTGTGTTTTACACATAGTAAAGCAAATTACAAATGTTTGCTGAATAAAAAGTTTAAAATATAAAGATAAATTGTAAAAAAATGAAATTTCCATTTGTTCACTACTTAATCAATCACTATTTTATCAGGCCTTCATGAAGGTTCCTGAACTATGGTTTTGACATGGCGTTTGGAGAGAAGACATCCTCTAGGCGTTAAATATTGTTTTCCTTCCTTTCAGAGCAGAATATACTCCTTAGCAGTGGCTTCATAGCAGGGCTATACACAATGCCCCAGCTTTTATCAACGTTTTTTTTTTTTTATTTATTTTTGGGACAGAGAGAGACAGAGCATGAACAGGGGAGGGGCAGAGAGAGAGGGAGACACAGAATCGGAAACAGGCTCCAGGCTCTGAGCCATCAGCCCAGAGCCCGACGCGGGGCTCGAACTCACGGACCGCGAGATCGTGACCTGGCTGAAGTCGGACGCTTTAACCGACTGCGCCACCCAGGCGCCCCAATGCCCCAGCTTTTAGACAATATCTAAAGCAACAATCAATTGTAATCTGCAAGAGCATTTATTTCTCTTCTGAACTTATTTGGAGATGTTTAATTTTATAAGATTAAGAAAAGTTTATGATTCAAAACTCACATTTTTAAACCCCAAACATTAAAAAACACCTATATTATTTTCACATTCTGTTCAAGGTGTATTTATTAGTATTTTTATTTCATAAAAATGCACACTGTCCTATTTCAATTAGATTTAGCAAGGCTGATGTCATCAAGTCGATGTCCTACATTCATTACTCCATTAGATATATAACTAATGTTTAAGTCCTCTGATCAGAGAATGAAGTCAAGTTTCAGTAAACTATCTGTAGAGAATGAGAAATCACATGCAGAGTGGGATGTTGCATATGCACACACAGTGGGGCCAAGAAGACCAATGTCTTGGGCAGGTCAACTCCCAAGCTGGGAAGGTCATTTAAGCCTTTCTGAGCCTTGCTTTCTGTGCCAGAAGATTGGGAATTGTAATTCTGACCTTGCAGAATATTTGTGATGGTTATAGAAAAGTCTGCATGTGTCCTGTGTAGTATGCACCGATCATTCATTGTATAATTTATAATCATGACCATTTATCATGGTATTTATCATGATGATGATGATGGTGGTGATGATGCTGATAAATGTTCACGAGGTCAGCAGTGTCTCCTGAGCTTGTGGGCCATAGGATCAGCCTTGTAAACTTAGAATTGAGTTTCTGCTTTGATCAAGTGGAAATAAGTAGTTTGGTCTTAGGGTCATCAACATGACAATATGTTCTGGTGCAACTACTTTGGGCAATTTAAAAAATTACATTCTAAATGGCTTGGGCATTAATTTTTTATTAGCTGATCATGATAAAGTGGAATAGTTCATCACAACAGGAAGATGATACTAAATAATTTTATTCAGTATATTAACCAATATATAAAACATGAGATGCTTTATTAAAACAAATGACAAAAAAGTCCACTTTGCAAAAGTACATTTAGATTTCCTCCTCCTCTTCTCCCCTCCCCTTCCCCTCAATCTCACCCCTTCCTCCTTTTCTTTCTTTTCCTTCTCTTCTTCTTCCTCTTTTTCTTTACAATATATCAATGATCTGTAACATGGGCTAGCTGGTTTCACATTTTATCATGGAAATGTATGTGAAATACACATGGAACTCTGTAAGGACAACATACATTGTAAGGGACATGACGCAGGAAAAGCTATAGGGGAAAGAGAGAAGGGCTTATGGATTTGTGGGGAAGAGAGAGTCTTCGAGGGAACAGAATCAAGAAGTACACGTGGATAGAGAACTGACTTCAGCATCATGTAAGAGCAAAGTGAAAACTCAAGAAGAAACGATCATTGTTCCCTAGGTAGCTAGCCTCAGGGACATGGCAGTACACACAGCTGTGTTTTCACGTCATCCATGGTCAAAGAGGCAGACAGGACAGAAGGTGAGCCCACATCCAGGGTGAGCTGGGGGCTGCATCAGGGAGCATGGACCTGGGCTGAGGAAGATAGAAGACCTTCCACCTTTCCACCCCGATACGTCATGAACTGAGCTAGTGCCGGTAGCTTCTCATTTGTTACACAAGATACTAAGCAATTTATTACAATTTCTTGTATAATTCTTACAGTTCAGTGATGATCATTATCTCAATTTTATAGATGAAAAAATTTAGGAACAGAGAGGTTAAGTAACTTGTCCCCAAATTCTTTCAAAACCCTGAATCCTCATAACGACCCTACAAAATCAGCACTATTAATCTTATTGACAGATAAGAGAATGTAAGACTGGAGACACTGAGTGACTTAACAGCAGATAAAAGAGCCAAAATCCGAACAAAGATCAGTGACCCCAAAGAGAAAATGCCACTTAGTAAATGTGGTATTGATTGAAAAGAGCTAATTCCACCTTTTTTTTTTTTTTTTTTACAGATACTTGGACATTTTGGCAGTTTAAAGAGAGGGTCAGTTTTCTCATTGCTTTATTCTCTTTAACAAAAAAGACAATCTTAGTGGTAAATTTATATATATTTTTTCACAGAATTCAATATAGCCATTTGTCTACATTTGTAGATTATAAACATTTTTATTTTGTTCTGCACTGACTCTGATGCCAAAAAGATTATGTGTCACCACTTCAGCCATTCTGAATACTGGGAGAGAAAACTTAGTCTTTTTTGTTTGTTTAATTTATGCAAATCCCCACAAACAGCTTTCAGCAGCTGAAAGCAATTTGGGGATTTTGTTTTTACAAGGAGCAATGTAAAATATAAAAATATTATATTTTTAACTTAAAGGAATCGATATAGACTATACATGCAAAACAGTGCACAAACTACAGGTGTACAAAGACTGATGAATTTTTATATAATAAATAACTTTTGTATTTAGCATCTAAAATCTAGGTCTTTAGCCAAGAAATGGAAGAACATCAACATCCCAGAAGCCCCAGATGGAAGCAAGGAGAAGCAAGAAATAGTTTCAAATTGTCTCTGTAATTTATCTTTTGATCCTTGGGCTAGTCAGAAATGTGTTGCTTAGTTTGCTAACATTTGGGTATTTTCTACTTACATTTCTACCATTGATTTATATTATAGTTTAATCTCTCTATGAATAGAATATTCAATCTTTTATATCTTACCTGTTTTTATCTGTTTGCTTGCTTTTTAAAAAAGTTTCTATTTAAATTACAATTAGTTAACATACAGTGTAATATTAGTCTCAGGTGTACAATACAGTAATTCAACGCTTTGACACAACACCAGGTGCTCATCACAAAAAGTGCACTACTTAATTCCCATCACCTGTTCACCCTTCCCCCACCCCCCCTCCCCTCTGGTAACCATCACTTTGTTCTCTATAGTTAAAAGTCTGTTTCTTGGTTTGCCTCTCTCTCTTTTTCCCCCTTTGCTCATTTTTTTTTGTTTCTTAAATTTCATACATGAGTGAAGTCATATGGTACTTCTCATTCTCTCACTGACTTATTTCACTTAGCATTATACTCTCTAGCTCCATCCACATTGTTGCAAATAGTAAGTTTTCACTCTTTTTGATGTCTGAGTAATATTCCACTACATGTATAGATATGGTGTGTGTGTGTGTGTGTGTGTGTGTGTGTGTGTGTGTGTGCCGTATCTTCTTTTATCTGTTCCTCAGTTGATGGACACTTGGGCTGTTTCCATAATTTGGCTGTTGTTGATAATGCTGCTATAAACATCAGGGTTCACGTATCCCTTTGAATTAATATTTTTGTATTCTTTGGGTAAATACCTAGTAGTTCAATTGCTGGATCACAGTACAGTTACACTTTTAGCTTTTTGAGGAACCTCCATATTGTTTTCCATAGTGGCTGCACCAGTTTGCATTCCCACCAACAGTACACGAAGGTTCCCCTTTCTCCACATCCTTGCCAATACCTGTTGTTCTTGTGTTTGGAATTTAGCCATTCTGACAGGTGTGAGTGATATTTCATTGCGGTTTTGATTTGCATTTCCCTAACGATGAGTGATGTTGAGCATCTTTTCATGTGTCTGTTGGCTATCTGTAGGTCTTCTGTTTGTTTTGTTATGTTTGTCATATCAGTTGTTGGGAGAGTGTTGATAAAGTCTCTTACTATGATTGTAGATGCCTCCATTTTTCTTGTAGTTTTGTCGATTTTTGCTTTAATAAGCTTGAAGCTATAGTTTTAGGTGAGCACGAATTTAGAACTGTTATATCTTCTTGGTGGACTGACCCTTTTATCATTATGAAATGTCCTCTTTCTCTCTAGTAATGCTTCTTGCCTTAAATTCTACATTATCTGATATTAAACTGTTTGGGGAGGTTTTTTTTTTTTCTAGTTTTCTATGTTCAGTCTTATCTTTCCTTATTTTTAAGGAATTTCACTTGTTGGTTATATGATCTTCCTGCTCTTATAGTTGTTGAGATTATCACCTCAATACTTGACTTACTGAAGGCTAATATAAATTAGTGTTTCTGCCACCTCTTAAGCTATGCAAGGTTCTTAGAATATTACAATTCCAATGATGTCCTTCCTACACTTTATGTTATTATTTTTGGGTATTGTAACTCTGCATACATCTTAAATCCAAAACAATACTGTTAGTATTTTATTTTCATTATTGCCTTGGAGAGTCAATATTTTTTTAAACTTTTTAATGTTTATTTATTTTTGAGAGAGAGAGAGAGAGAGACATGACTTGACGAGGGGCAGAGAGAGAGGGAGACACATAATCTGAAGCAGGCTCTAGGATCTGAGCTGTCTGCACAGAGCCCAACGTGGAGCTTGAACTCACAAACCTCGAGATCATGACGTGGGCCAAAGTTGTACACTTAAGTGACTGAGCCATCCAGGCATCCCTGGAGAGTCAATATTAACTTAGATGTACCTTTATTTTTCTTCACACCTTACTGAATTTTCTTGCTTGCATACAGGACCATTTTTCTTTTGCCTAAAGCATTTCCTTGTATTTTTTTGTATTGCAATTTGGCTTCTAAAGATGTGTTTATTTGCCTTCATGTTGAAAGGATATTTTCACTTAGGAGACAATATCAGGATTTCTATAATTTTCTTTAATTCTTTAAAAATGTCATTCCATTTGCTCTGCCTTCCATAGCATCTGGTGAGAGGGGGAAGTCTGTTTTATTGCTCCTTCTTCGAAAGTAATATAGGTTTTCCCTCTGTATTTAAGATTTTCACTTTGTCTTTATTAACAATTTTGCTATGCTATCCCTAGATGTGTTTTTATTTTCTTTTATTCTGCGTGCCATGTGTCAAGTGTCTTTAATCTGTGGGCTAGTGCATTATCAGGTTTAGAAAAGTCTCAGCCATGATCTCATCAAACTTCTACTTCTACTTCATTCTGCACTAAGCTTCTGTCTGGGCTCTTGGCCTTTTAGGCATTGGCAGCCTTGGCTCTATGATTCCTTCTGAGATATTTAAAAAAATATTTTATGCATGTTATCTAGCTCTCAGCAAAAGGACAGATCGGTAGGAGCTAATCCTCTAATAGCCAGAAGGAGAACAACCTCTTTTGAGGAGATATTTCTTCTACTGTACTAATCCCAGTCATAAACTGAACACACAGTCTTCTTATTCTTACTTAGACATAGTCACATACATGAAATGGGAACCAAGTTGAAGGTATTAAGTAAGTAATAATGGCAAGCCTATTAAATACAATTTAGTTCTTCTGCTGTCCCAGCCACCAGTTGCTCTAAGGCTCATTCACGTAGGACTAGGGCACTGTGACCCCCACTATAAGCCCACAGCGACCAGAGGGGCTGCCAAATCATAAGCTGGGGTCAGAGAAGCAGAGGAAGTAAACCAAGTCAAAGGAGAAGCAGAGTGATGTATCAGAAGATATCCAAATGCACTCTGGGATCCTTGACAAGCTACCTCCTCAACTATAGCTAAGGCTCAGGCCTCCCTCAAACAGCAGACAACTTCCTGTCTCTAAGGTTCAGTTTTCTTAAAATGATGATAATCACGAATAATTATCCTATAGGCTTGTAGTGATTGGAAATAATAAATATGTATGGTGGTTAGAATAGTGTCTCGTTCATAGTATCTGCTTAATAAGTCAGAGCCACGATAGGTGATGGTGGTAATGATGATGTGATGATGACCATGAAATGAGAATGGTCATCATTATTATCAGCAGGAAGTCAGAGGATATCAGAGTGCACAGTCCTAACATGTTACAGCTGACTTTCCATGGCATGTTTTTTTTTCCTTTTTTTAAGATAAATGGGAAGTCTAGTGTTTATTGATTTAAAATATTTGTTCCACCTGAAAGTGGTGACGCCCCTGAGGGTACATCTGATTGAAAGGGTCAAGTTCTGTTTGGGGGACCAGTACCCCAAACAGATCTCATGGGACACATGACATGTCACAACAATGGTCCTGCCCTATTGTCGCCCAAAACTCATAGTAACAAGGAGGGGAGAAAGCTAATTCACTTACTGTCACAGATCTGGCAAAAGGACTCAATGCTGGTTTATATGGCTTGGAATTTCACAATGATTAATACACGAGATCTCAAAGGAGAAACAGAAAACACCTCAGTATGGACACATTCCTCATTGTGGCTCTTGCTGAAAATATTGATAACAGGAAGCAATTTCCTTAAGGCTCATTCGCATAGGACTAGATGGTTTTCTGCTTCGAATACACTGCATTTTTAAAAGGGGATAATTTGAAAAAAAAAATCTGTCACTTGAACCAAATGGCTAAGGCACCTAGATGGGAAGAGACAAAATCTGGGCACTGCCATTTCTATTCGTGAACACCTTTCCTGTCCTCATTTATCTTAAAATATTTTTTGATTGTAGAGAAGTGAAACATGCATAAAATACGAGCCTTTTCAGAATGTGATAGGCAGCTTTGTTGAGACAAATGGATTTGATGATTGCTTTTGAAGCTGTGGGTAAAGAGGGGGATGGTGATAGCAGGGAAGGGATGAGACACAGGCACAGGGTAGTTGAGGAAACAGGTACCAAAAGGAGAAGTGTATGTTTACACTTTCTTTTGATGGCCAGATAGGCTAAAAAAATAATAAAAATAAAAAATTTCACACAGTATATGTATACATATACGTATATACATAAAAATGATAAAATAAAAATATTTAAAATATTATATAATATATATAGTATATATTTGTGTATATGTTTTAATGTAATATAATTATATAGTGTGTGTGTACGTGTATATATATATATATATACGTATATATATGTATAAAGGGAAAATATCTTTTTTTTAACTTTATTTATTTATTTTTGAGAGAGAGGGAGGTAGACAGAGAGGGAGAGAGACAGAATCCCAAGCAGACTCCACACCACCAGGGAGGAGCCCGATGCAGGGCTCGAACTCATGAATCACAAGATCATGACCTGAGCCGAAATCAAAAGCCAGATGTTTAACTCACTGAGCCACCCAAGTGCCCTGGGAAAAATATCTTTTAAACTAAGGGGAACACAGCAGTCTTTCTCCAGGTTGTCTGAGGTTAAGATTCTGGCAGATATGTGCCCCCAGTCTGAGTGGATTTGTCTCAGTGATGTGGGTTTGGGGGCCACATGTAGGTGCATATCCTGCTTCACAAAGTGGGGTGTGCACTTAGGCAAAATCCAGTCATTCTGAGGCTCTGTCCCCTCAGACGTGGAGAGTCTTCCCCTCCCCGACAACAGAACTTCACACTCCTCTGCTCAATGGCACCTACCACTGTCCCTTCTTTTCTACTTTAATCATCCCAATGACCTCAGGTTTTCATACACAAAGGCAGGTGCCAGAAGGAAAGAAACCTCCTCAAGGAAAGGAAATGCAACTAGCTGCCTTCCTGCTTGGAACTTCACCCCTGGATCTCTGTTTTGTTTATTTTTTTTCTGTAAAAGGAGGAGTCTGAACTATAATTCTCTGAAGCCTATCCCAGCTGGGAGCTCTGGGAGCCCAAATCCCACCCACTCTTTGTCTGGTTCTTCCCATTAAGTACAAAGACTAAAAATAATTCCAACCTTCCAGGAACAGGACACATTTTCAAAGTCCTGCTGCTCTAGGTTCTAGGATGGGATCATGAGAAAATTGATATATCCCACAATAAATTATCCCACAAGTAATTGATATAAAATAAATATATTTTATTTTTTAAATAAATAAAATATAAATATTTTTATATTTATATATAAATTTATATATAAATAATTTTTATATATTTATATATAAATATATATTTATATAAATATATTTATATAAAAATATAAATATATATTTATATATTTATAAAAAATAAATAAAAATAAATATATCCCACAAATAATTGATATCCCACAATAAAACTGGGGAGAGAAGACACTCCCCCTTAGAAGTTAACTTTGAAAAGTCTATCTAGGCAGGAAAGAACCCCTAAGGTCAGGATGGACTGACTTTGCCACATTCTGCAGAAAGGGCAGTTCTTTCCCTCACTCCTAATCCAACCCCGTGCCCATCTCTCTTGGGGAGGAATGTTCTCCTCCTGGAATCGAGGCAGATGTTATTCTCTGCACTCTTCCAACAGCATAGTTGTGAGTCAGAGGCGTTGAGTGATTTGTCCACAGTCACACAGTGTCTCTACTAAGCGGCAGAGCAGGACAAGTAGGAGACAAGGGAAATCACTTGATAGAACCTTGCTTTTCTTGGGCTTCTGTACCAAGGGCCTCCGGGATCAGACTTCCAACAAACACTGGTGGGCTGGACTAATTTGTGCCCACCTGCGTTCTCTCTGGAGCCCTCTTGCTGACCATTGCTTTATGTTGGCTGACCTTTCAGAACTTCCCCCCTGTAAATGCAGGTTACAATATCTGACTTCGTGCCTCCCAGGGATGGGAAGATAAATGAGGTAATAAAGGTGAGAACCAGATGACCTCCTTTTAATGTCGGTGCTAAAAACCCCATGGAGTATTATGGTGTTATTAACAAAATGCAGGGGCTGCAGAGTTACATATGGCCAAAATCTTGCACCTCCAGTTTTTTAGTAAGGAAACATAGATGTGGAATCCATGTTTACTAATAATGAAACTGACAGCCAGTATGCTTTCACTTCCAAACAAACCCATTATATGTAAACCCAATTAACAGCAAAAGTACATCAGAAGGTGACTTTATCAATCTATATATACCTTTAATGGAACTATTCTGGATTTAACTAAAAAGAGACTTCTGTGAGGGGCCTGGGTGGCTTAGTCAGTTAAACGTCCAACTTCGGCTCAGGTCACGAGCTCACGATTTTTGAGTTCGAGCCCTGCATCGGGCCCTGTGCTGATGGCTCAGAGCCTGGACCCTGCTCCAGATTCTGTGTCTCCCTCTCTATCTGCCCCTCCCCCATTCATGCTCTGTCTCTCTTTCTCTCTCTCAAAAATAAATAAACATTTTAAAAAAAGAAGAGACTTCTTTGATATGTTTCATGCTTTGTGGCATTTCAGTGATGCTGGAGTTGTAAAATTATGATTGAAACAAAGTCTTTCAAGGGCACATCTTTGGTATTAAGCGAGGTACAACAGAAGTTACCACTTGAAATTCAGCAACGGGTCTCTCCTGGGATAAGATTCTACCAGCCGATTGCATTACTTGAAAATACTGGCAGCTGCTGCCTTGGGCTGCCTTTGGAACCCATAAAAGCATCTAGAATGAATATCTGGGCATGAGAATGGAGGCACACTTGTGCTGTGGGTCACTGCACTGCAAAGGGGCTGTGCTAGTCAAGATAGGACTGTGGATATAATCTTGAATTAAGTAGATTGTCCCCTTCTCTAACGTGCATCCACAAAATGTTGGCATTTTGGGTGCCCAGGAAACTTCTGCTTTGATGGCATGCCTTTTAGGGTCATGAAGAGCCGAAGGCTAACTTTTACATTTCAATTTTTACCTTTTCCCCCACATAGCTTGTCACTAAAACTCTCTTCCCAGATGGTAGCCTAGAGAACATATTTTTCTGGTTTTACATCATGCCCCGCCTCCGCCTTGCCAAAACCTGTTCAATTATATTCCTTTAGAATTACTGGATAATTCCTTTTGAGGGTGCTACAATGGCCCAAACATGTCAGCATTTACAGTTTTCCACTGGCAAACACTGAACATCTTCAGTTTTACGTTGTAAGTTCATCAAATAACTTAACTGAGCCCTTTTATGTTTATTTGTTGTTGAGGGTCACCTCAAATCTTTCTGTCTCACGTCTCCTCTACAACATTCCAAGAAACAAAAGGGGCCCAGTTAGGCTTCCTGGATCCCTGCCTTGCCTAATTTAGGGATGACCATCACAGGAGATGGACAATTAGCATCTCAAGATTATCTCAAAACATCCTTTGGTTGACAAATCCATATTTCAGCAACACTTGAGTACTTTTTCTGATTCTAGAATGAACAACACTGATATAGAGCATCACGTGGCCTCACCTTGTCCTATGGAGACGAAAGCTATAGTGTAGTAATAGAGCACAGGATGTGGAAGTTAAAAGGCCTAAATCACACATCCTTGGGCAGGCTGCTTAGCCCCTCAAGGCCCCGTCTGTTTCTCAACTGTAAAATACCAAAGATTCTTATCCTATCACACAAATGATATTCTCCTCATTGTCGTGGGAGGCTAGTAAGGTGCAAAGTGTTTGGCATGGTGTCTGGCCTTCAGTGGGCACCTCACAGTCAGCTTGAATCTGAATCTCAGGAGGGGAGTCAAGAAATCAAGAAGTATGAGCCATTAAATCCTGTTCCCAAATACTTCCAAGAAACTCATAACTCCTTAGCCACTTGAAAGCCATATATATATATATATATATATATATCTATATATATATATATTTTTTTTTTTTTAATATTTATTTATTTTTGAGAGAGCTCAAGCAGGTGAGGGGCACAGAGAGGCATACAGAGGATCTGAAGCGGGCTCTGCACTGACAGCAGTGAGCCTGATGTGGGATTGAACCCATGAACTGCAAGATCATGACCTGAGCCAAAGTCAGACGAGCAACTGACTGAGCCACCCAGCTGCCAGAAAGCCATATACTTTCAAATCCAAGTATAAAAAAGCCATGTGGCTGAACTAAAAAGTAGATTTATTCAATAGTTTATTGTATCACAATATTACATGTGTATTTTTCCCACACAGTTTATAGGTATACTCTCAGAGAGAAAGACTTTTTTTTTTAAAAGTTGAGAATTTTTATGTCAAGTAAGGGCAGCTGCTCATTTGCATAGAGTGTGCATTGCTTTGTTGCATAGTACAGAGTAATGACTCGCTCTTACATCCTCAAATTGAGTTCACCAATGATGGAAAACAGGCTTTTGGTGGCAGAGGCTTCTGTCCAGCTAAGCAGTAAATCTTAGCTGGTCCTAACGATTGTAGGGACTGGCTCCCGGTAATAATTCTGATGTCGTTATCCTCTCCCAGAAATGCATGAATGATTCTGGCCTTTAAAAACAGATTTAGGAGAATGCATTTATCTTGACATTATCAGCCTTTTAAAGATCATGCAGTAGGGCCTGTTGACCTTTCTGTCTTAATGATGAGTTGCAAAACCGTTGGATAACATTAATGGAATGAAGTGAGAAAGAGTGTGTACTCAGGAGCTGTCCCTGTGGAGTGCAAGAGGTGAGAAAGAGATGTTCAGGATAATAATAGGAACTAGCTTTGGTCTTGTGGGGGGGACTGAGGAGTCACATGTAAATGGAAGCAAACTGAACTCCATTTCTGTTTCTACTTCAAATACGAAATCCTTGGGCATACATCAAGGCATGAGCCAAGACTAAAATATCTGACTTATAATGAGGTGGTTGACAATGACTCCAACATGCTTTCTTTATACCCAATAATGTGAATGTCTATTAAAAAATAGGTGATGTTCATCAATTCACCACTATATACTGGGAACAGCACTGGATTCAATCACTAATCATACAAAAGATTGTATGCAAAGTGCCTCCCTTCTCTAGTACTGAATCCCTCCCCCCATTTTTTTTAAATCAAGGGTTTCTAACATCTTGGGGCACCTGGGTGGCTCTGTTGGTTAAACATCTGGCTGTTGATTTGGGCTCAGGTCATGATCTCACAGTTTGTGAGATCCAGTCCTGCATCGGCCTCTGCATTGACAGAGCAGAGCAGAGCATCCTTGGAATTCTCTCTTTCCCTCTCTCTCTGCCTCTCCCCTGCTTGTATGTGCTCTCTTTCTCTCTCTCAAAATAAATAAACTTAAAATAAATCAAAGGTTTCTAACATCTTAAAGTTTGAAGAAAATAGTAATTGACAAATTCTTCATACAGTGCCTTGGTCCTACCAAGGGTTCAATAAATGCCAGGGTCTCTCCCTCTACCCCCAGAATCCCCTCTTTGTACTAAGTTGTTCAATCCACAAATCATAGGGTGGAACAAACTGATAAAGTTAAAAATTAGAAATTGAGATTATCTGACTCCCTTGGCATCTTTGAGATATAATTACGGTGAACACATTTTTGGTGCAATATAGAATTTTAACAGAGGTACAGGAATTTAGAATTGGAAGCACTCTGAAAAATACAGGAGCCGCCATGGGCACAGCAAACATCTCTAATCTCATACACACAAATAAAAATGGATTAAGTTAAAAGCACTGACTGTTCTGCCTTCTAAACCCAACAGGGAGGTCATATCAATGCACAAGCTGAAATGCATAATTCTGTGCTTACCCACTAGCAGTACAGCCCAGTGAATGTTTTAAATCCCAGATACGGTTAAAAATATATCTGGGTATGTGATTTTCTTTGAAACCTAATATAGTGAAATGAACCACATACTAACAAGAGCAGATGAACTAGTATTTCCATGGCAACGAAAGACTATCAATATCACTTTATTATTATTATTTTCACTTTGCAAGTCACCTTCTTTGAAGAGCAATTCCCTTTCTGCCTGGGTCTACTTGATAGCTCCCTGAATAATTCTAGTCCATAGGCTTTGTATCTCTTTTTGCATGCTGGAAATACAATGGCTTATTCTAATTATCTCATGAAACTCAACTCTTAAATAAAACTTGAAGTAAAAACATAAAGCTATTTGTTTCATGGTGCCTTCTTCTTGGCAAAGTGCAAATAAGAAATGGGATATGCCTGTTGCAGACAAAGGGTTCTTCACATTTGCCCCTTGCAAGAAGGAGGATTTGGGCCAAGTCAGGCCCCTTAAAAGGAAGTAAGACATGAGTGACCAAAACCTTCCTTCTGGATGACAAAGGAGTGGCTGGCTGAAACAAACATTTATTGGCAACAACTAGAAGTCAGGCCCTTTGGACGAAGCTATCAGTAGTCTAGGAGAACTTTGATTTGCAAGGGGGAAAAATAGGCAAACATGGACTGTCTATAAACTGCAGTTCAGGCCATGATGGAGTTAACATCAAGGTCACTAATGATTTGTTGTCCAAACTGGGTCACTTTTGAGAGTGAAAGGGGCACTGTTAATAATTATGCAAGGACAACTGGCATAAACATTACCCTAGCTGGGAAGAAAGGCCACCAGGAATTTCAGAGGAATTTTTGAGTTTGGGTCATCAAAGAAAAATACATGTTGTGAAGTGAAAAAATAGGAGAATATTCCAGGCATAATGAAACAGCAAGCACAAAGGTGTGAAGCAGTAAAATTGTATCATGTGGCTCTACCCATCCAGATGAACCCAAAGAAAACAACCACAAGAGGCCATTTTGGTCTCATCATACTGAGAAAATGCAAAAGCCTGATAATACCAATAATACCCAGCATTGTATAACCACATTGATTAATATCCTATATTTGAGCACAATCAATTTGGTGACTGCCATGGAAGTATCTACTATGTGTAACCTACTATCTAAAAATAAAATTCCTGGCATAAACCTACCGGTGTGCCCAAGAAGACACATAGATGAATATTTACTGTACATTGTCTGTAATAGTGAAAAACTAGAAATACCCTGGGGCACCTGGGTGGCTCAGTCGGTTGAGCGTCAGACTTCAGCTCAGGTCATGATCTCACAATTCATGGTTCGAGCCCCATGTCAGGCTCTGTGCTGACAGCTCAGAGCCTGGAGCCTGCTTCAGATTCTGTGTCTCCCTCTCTCTCTGTCCCTCCCTCTCTCTGTCCCTCCCCCACTTGCACTCTGTTTCTCTCTCCCTGTCAAAAATAAGCAAACATTAAAAAAAATAATTAAAAAAAAAGAAATACCTTCGTTGCTCAACTGCAGAATGAAAAAAATATTGTAGTAAATCCATAAAATAGACTGCTATTCAGCAGTTAAATGAACTAAAACCCAAAGCATCTGTCAATATAAATAAATCACACAAACATGTTTGGTGAAAAAAGGGGGGGGGAACCTACAGAAAGACTATGTATTATAGGATACCATACCCTTAAAGATTAACAGTATGGAAATCCTACTATACATTGTTTCATGGATACATATATACAAATACAGTAAAAATATATGATAAAAAGCTTGCATGGGAGTGAGAAATACAAAATATTGGATGGTGGTTTTACTTGAGGTAGGAAAGAAAAGGGAGAGAACAAGAGATGCACAGATGCCTTTGACTGTAATCCAGCTTTATTCTTAGAAGAGAGAGAGATGAAACAAATGTGGCAGGAATTTTAGATGTGACTGCACTGGGTGACAGGTACAGGGGGGCCAACGTATATTTGTGTGGTAATCAGTGCAGTCAAGCCTGAGTCCAATCTAATCCCCTGGCTCTACCATTTCACCAGTGTGTGACCTTGAGAGTATGATTTTTCTTCACGTCTCAACTCCTCACCTGTAAACTATGGCCAACAACAGCGCCCACATCATGGGGTGGCTATGAGGATTGAATGAATCAGTGTTTGAAAAGCCCTTAGAACACAAAGTAAGGATTGCATTTGTTAAATAAAAAACAATTCGTGTGGCGCACAGCTCAGCTGGATAGAGAACAGGATAGCTGGGCTGGGTCACGATGAATGACAGGCTGAAGCACAGGGCCTTGGAAGCCAGTAGTCCTCCTGGGAAGTCCCTGAGTTTGAGTGACCATAGATGACAAAAGAAGAGTCTGCACTTGGAACATTCCTGGAAGGACTGAAATTCAATCTATTATTGTATTTGAAAACAACGCCTGGGAAGTAAGTAGTGCCCAAAAAGCAAGTATGTTTCTTTCCTTTATTCTTCTCTCAACCTAAAATACAGGTTCCACCACTGCCCTGATATTTGGGGTCATGACTAAGACCATGTTTAGAGGATGGTTATGTTCTGTAGTATCTGGAGTGGCTATCGGAGGCCTGAGCAGACTCATGGCATTATCTACATAACCACATATTTACGTAATGCATTTCTTCATGGAGAGAAGGACCTGGAAGATCATCAGACTGACTGTGCTGCTTATTTGCCTGTCTCTCTCCATCCCCCCTTCCAAGACTCTCTGTCCCCCTTTCCACTCTCTGTTCTGTGATGCTGGGACTCTATATGCTGCATTTCTCTCCCTTTTAGCTGGCTTCCTGTTAGGAGGCTGGGAGGGGGAGAGTATGGGCTCCTTCCACCTTCAGGATCAGTCAATGTTACTGTAGCAGTATTAGCAAGGAGCAGTTAGGAGTTTGCTCTTCAGCTTCCCCCAGCGCCCCCGGGGTGAACCCCCTTGCCACAGTCTCCAGCTACAGAGCTGTATCCACCAGACTGTCCTCCTGGCATCTGCTGGACCATGGCTGCCTGACAGTCCAAGCACTCACTGTGGGCGACACTCTTTTACTCGTTCCTCAAACCATAAAACTCTGCCTCCCTGGTCATCCAAGTACCAGCCACGGGGCACTGCCTTCTCAGCAGTATAAGCAGTGCGTCACCTCCCTCTGTAGACATGTAAGTCACAGTCCCTCAAGGCCCACCTCCTGGGTCCCAAATTCTTCCTTGCGGCCTCTTCCTTTCAGATCCTTGAGTTCTAAGAGGGGGCACTGCTTTCTGTTTTTACTCATGCCGAGTTTCCTTGGCTCCCTCTTTTTGCACCTTTGCTTCCAAACATCTGCACAGCTTCCTGTATTAAATCCCCTTTGTTTGAATTAGCTGGCATGGTTTTTCTTTTTCCTAACCGGACTCTGACTGATTCAGCAAGCTTACCCTCATGTCATTTTTCAGGCTGAGAAGACTAAGCTTTGGAGAAAAGAAATAACTTATATTACAATGAGGTAAAACAGACAGTCTAGAACCCAAGTCTTCCTGTCTGGCAGTCCACATCAATCAGAGAAAACACACTGGACTTATCACCAAGGAATGAGAACTAGAAGGTCCATCAGTGATCCTATCATTTACTGCAGGGCTTTTCTTTACAAAAATGGGCCTTGGGTGGGATTTGGCTCATGGGCCCCCGGGCCCTAGTTTTCCAGCCCCTAGTATGGTGGTTTTTAAATACTGCCATGCATTAGCATCACCCGGAGGGCTTGGTGAACAAGTTTCTGCCACCCCCCCCCCGCCCCGCCCACCCAGAGATTCTAATTCAGCAGGTCTGGGGGAAGAGCCCTAGAATTTTTATTTCCACCAAGTTCCCAGGAGAGCCTGATGCTGATACTACATACTTGGGGAACCACTGCTATGATCCAACTTCTTTACTTTATACATGAGGAGACTAACACCAGAGATACCGACTGAATTTCTTACCAGAGGTCTCACAGCCAGTAAGTGAGGGAATTGGGGCTTCGATTAAAATCTTATTTAGTCTGAAAGTATGTATGAAGCGCCAACCATATTCTGGGCACTGGGCTAGGTCCTGGGTATGAAAGGATGAATGTGATGTGGGCTAGCAGTCTAGTGGAAGAAAATGAAATGAGAGATGAGAGCGTGTATGACTCCTGAGAGTACGGGAAGCAGTGGGACCACAGTGAAGAAGGGCCTGGCTTATTGAAGGAGGTGACATCGGAGGCATCCTGTCAAAATAAACAGGTTGGGGGGGGGTGCCTGGTGGCTCAGTCAGTTGAGCGTCCGATTTCGGCTCAGGTCATGATCTCGCGGTTCTTGGGTTCAAGCCCCGCATCGGGCTCTGTGCTGACAGCTCAGAGCCTGGAGCCTGCTTCAGATTCTCTCTGCCCCTCCCCCCACTTGCACTCTGTGTCTCTGTCTCTCAAAAATAAATTAATTTAAAAAAAATAAATAAACAGGTAGAAGGAGGAAATTCCAGGCAGAGGGAACAGCTTTGTGAGATATTTGAGAAGCAACCCAGCATCATGCTTCGCAGTAGGAGTTCTACCTTTGGTTCTTATTAACTGCCAGCCTAGGTGAATTCTTTGATCTCCACACCTCTGTGTCCTCTTCTGAAAACAGGGACATGACACATACCTACCTCATAGGGCTGATGCGTAGACCATATATGATGATGAAGGTAAGATGCTTTGGCATAGTGTCTTAAACGCACCTGTCCCCGTATAAACAGGAACAACTGTTGTGGGCATTGTTATCACAGCACAGCAGTATGTCAGAACACCCCCACGTTCACAAGCACGAACAGACCTGGAGTATGAAGTGTAGGTGAAGGTACGGAGGCAGGCTAGGTTAGACAGTAAAGGACTGTCCGCAACCGTGTCTTTCAACGTGAAGGCAATGAACAGCCAGTGAAGAATTCAGGCAGAAGAGTGATGTGCCAAGGTCTGCACTATAACCAGAGGAAAGGAGGATGACACTGATGGGTGATGTAGTGATCCAAGAGGTAGGGGCAGATTTAATGTTTATTTATTTTTGAGAGACACAGAGAGAGACAGGGCATGAGAAGGGAAGGAGCAGAGAGAGAGGGAGACACAGAATCCGAAACACGCTTCAGGCTGTGAGCTGTCAGCACAGGGCCTGACATGAGGCTTGAACTCACAAACCGTGAGATCATGACCTGAGCCGAAGTCAGACGCTCAACTGACTGAGCCACCCAGGTGCCCCATTAAGAGGTACAGGTGCCCCATTAAGAGGTAGGGGCAGATTTAGAAGAAAAGACAAGGAGGTCAATTTTCGAACCAAGTGGAGTATTTAAATGGAACTCTCTCGAACTCAAATGAAATATCTCAGCTATGCAAATCTGGGATCTGTCAGTTGGCAGCTGAATCCACGGAAGTGGATGAAATGACCCAGTGACACTATGTAGAGAGAAGAGTGTCCACAAGGTGCTTATACAGTCAGCATTGAGAAGTGGAAGGGAAGATTCATGAGATACTACCCCAGTGGTTCAGGGATAACAGCTTCAAGAAGACACAGTCAACAATACAGATACTTCAGAGATCAAGCAATAGAAGGATCACAGAGTGACTCCTGGATTCAGAACCAGGAGACAGAGTTTTAAAATCTGCTTTATGCCAGATGGATTATATCACCTACATTTTATAAAGAACTATAATCTGACATATAAGAAGATAAAGGGGATGGGTAGTGATTAGTCAAACAGCTAATATGATATTTTTCTTCAAAAACAAGCAGATAAAAACATCTGCTAAAAACCTGAAGAAAAATGATTTGAATAATTTACTCTCATTGTCCACTCAAGGTTGTGCATGGCCATTCCAGGCCCTCTGTGATCTGGCCACCGATGATGCCAGCCTCATCCCACCCCTATACCCCTACATTCGTCCATGAAGATTGTCCCAGCCATGGTCAGAGTATCTTCCTCATACACGCCATGACTTTATGACCTCCAGGCCTGTGGCCATTCTGTTCCTTATCCTCCTCTAAAATGATGAAAAATTATGAGTAAAAAAACATCCTACTTACACTTTAAGCTTAATTTCTGTGCCATGCCAGACTCTCACCTTGCCCACCGACCATGATCCTCTGCCCCAATACTCTTTATTTCCTTCACAGCACGTTTTCACAAGCTACATTTCATATATTCACTTATCTCTTTAGTCCCTGTCTTTTCTCTGGAATGCAAGCATCACACGTGAAGGGTCACACACCTGTCTAGGTCTACGTTCTGTCCAGTTGGACCTATTATATTCAGGTGCCTGGTATATGGAAGGAACTCAATGAATAGTTATGGAATGAACGTAGGGAACAACATGTCATGCTTAAAAAAGCATTTTAAACTAATTTAGGACAAGTGTAAGAAAGCTCATAACGAAGGAATGCATGTCTACTGGAGAGTTGAATGGGGTCACAGAGCTGAAGTTTGGGAAGAGCAAGTGGGAGTAGAGAAGGTTTATCAAGGGGAGAGAAGTCACCAGGTACCTATTAGAAACATCCCTCATTAGTAATTTTATCCTCCCATGAACAACACCACGTAAGTGGTATTTTTCTCATTTCATGAATGAGGGCACAGGAGCTTAAAGAGGCTACTAATGTGTTGCCCAACTCACACAGCTAATAAGTGGCAGCACGGAAATGAGCCTGATTGTACAACACCATGGCATTGTACGACAGTATGTTGCTCTCATGAATTAGAATGTGTAAGAGCAGACTAAATTAAAAATTAAACATGATATGAATAGAGACTTGGCGGCCATTAATTGATCTAGCAGAGGGTCACAGAACTGCCCACGTAGGAGCAGATAGACTTATAATTTAGGGATGGATCATAATTAATCACTGTGTGCAGAGAATTGTACAGTGAAAACAGTCCTGAACAAGGTTTAATAACCTAGACTTTGCTCCTGACTCTGCCACTTAGACTTGGGTTGCCTTGTTTAAGCCATATCACCCACATCGTGCCTTTAGGTGCCACCTGAGTACTTAGCTCCCACAGTTGTAATGAGGAGCAAACAAGATAACACACTTTGCAAGCATTTTGAAAACTGAAACAAGCGATAGGTACCTAAGGGATCATTAATTCTAGGCCCCCTGTCATCTCCTCCACCCTATACTCTTTGAGACATTTCTCTCATAGAATTTTTGCTTGTTCTTTCGTGTCTTAATTATATTAATGTGAATACAATTACGTATATACATACTGGTTTTATGAGCCCTTTTTAGAAGTAATTTTGTTTGTTTATTTGAGAGACAGCACATGCATGTGAGCAGGGGAAGGGCAAAGGGAGAGACAGAGAATGTTAAGCAGGTTCCACTCACAGCACGGACGATATCACAACCACGAGATCATGACCTGAGCCCAAATCAAGAGTTGGACACTTAACCAACTGAACTACTATGCAGGGGCCCCGAGAAGTAGTTTTAAGAAACATTCCAAATAGGATAGAAGTTTGACTAGGATACCAGAAAGCCTGTTCTGCCACAAACCAACTATGTGACCATGTGGAAACAATTTTTCTTCTCTTGGTCTCATTTCCCGTACTTATCAAGTGAGTGGAATTCAATGATTTCTAAAATATTTTCCAACTCTCCAATTTAATGACTATTTACTCCTCTGAAATCAACTGATGTGTGAAACATGGTTTAATCTTTCCAACCTGGTTCTTAAGAATCTGGAGTCATGTTTATTTTCTTGACCTGCAATGGTTCTAGGAAAGGATATACCTATTAGGCCACTTTCTCTGACTACGAATATCCTGATTACAATATTGATGAGTAAGCTTCTGTCTAAATATTAGATTGACTCCACATTCTTACTGTTGACAGGTATTTTAAAAAATACTTCCATTGTTCATAGCATCTTTTGTCAGCTAGCAGCTGATAGGAAATTTCCAGGGAAAAGTGATCACCTCAAGCAGCAGACACCTGCTTTAGTTCAGGGAATAAAAGGTTACACTGATTTTTTGAAGTGATCTCAAACCAGAACATTTCTCTACCTAAAGCCCAGACAGATGGATGAACCAATGGGCTTCCTGTGATCACCTCTGCTCCCCATATATCAATGGGGGAAGGAAATAAATGTGTTTTAAATTACTTATGGTTTCAGATATACCTAAGAAATTAAGTCTATCCACATTTGACAAAAGTTAATACACCTTAATCTGCATTAATAGAAGTCTGGTTTCCTTGCCATGGGAAAGAATTGACCCATTCAATCTATATTTAAAGTAGAGTACTTACTTCTGGCTATCAGATGTTAAGCATAAAAGTAACACATTAGCATTTGTCCAGAGGATAAATGACTAATATGGGGAGAGGGTCTGAAAGCCATGCTCTCTGTAAGAGCAGCAGAGGATTTTAATCCAGATAAAAAAGACTTGAAGGAGATTTCAAAATGGTTGTCAGTAATTTAACACAATATATTCTAGTTATCCAGGAGGACAGAGCAGATAAATAGGAGGAACATAAAGGAAGAGATATTTGGCTTATTGATACAGAGAAGGTTGCAAATGACCAAGCACTTCTGTATTAGAACAGGTCCTTCCAGAAGGGCACTGCCTGGACACAGAACATGTGTAAACAGAGGGTGGGTGGCCATCTACCAGAGATGATATGGGTGGGAAATAGTAAAGGTTCCTTAGATCATTAAGATTCCTTTTTCTTTCCTTTTTGTTTTTTTTTTCCTGTTTTTGAGTTATTCTCAAGTGACTTTCAAAATCGATTCCTTAGAAAAACCACCACTTCCACTGAAGAGAAAGTGTGGCTTTTGAGGCTCATTTAGAATCATGGGATTCTAATTCCAAATCAATGTCAGGTACCTGGTCAATTTACAAGTGTTCACTCTTCTGCAACTAATCATGTCTTTTATAGTACAGATACTTGGGCCCTCAGATCCTCTTCCATCATAGTAATTTGCTTCTTGTTTTTCCTTTAAAGTCTTTTCTGAATTCTACAGATGTCAAAGGTAGGGATCAAAATATGAAATGGATAAAGAAACTTTTATTTCAGGCCTGATGGAATGGCAGGGATCAGATTACCCACCTGCCTTAAACAAGAAGAAAACTGGAATAGATCTATTTAAAAAATGGGTTTCAGACACTGGGCAACAAGCTGTGTAGGACAATAATTCCTGAAAGAAGGAAAACAAACACGATGAGGCATGTGAATTCCCAGATCACTACCTGAAAAATGTTTCCAGGTCAAAGCTCTAGAGGGGGTTGCCCAAACAGAACCAGGTGGTCTTTCTGAATTGAAGAGACAGAATTCAGTGTTTGGAGAGGCTAGGATGGCTAGGATTTGTGAGCTGTTTATTGAGAGGAGGAAACTATATTAGAGATAAGCAGAAGGGACCCCTGAGCCCTTGGCTTTACTAATCTTAGCATGCATAACAGGAAACTACCCAGAGTCAGGGAGAAAACACTGGAAAGAAATAGTCACAACAATTTCTGAAGTTCATACAGGGCTGGGAGTAGTTTGTATTCCCAATATCCAAAGAGGAAATACACAGGTGTAGAATTCAGAGGGCATTAGGTAGAAGCCATAGAAGAGTTCAGTCTTGGTAGTGGAGCTAATAAATTAACCCCCAAATAAAGGCTCCTCTGGCAAGGCTTCAAAAATGAAAAGATTCCAAGTAACTTAACTGCATACTGGAGCAAAATCTAGCATCAGAAAGCAAATATAACAAAATCCAGCAATCAAAAATATACAATTTGCAGTTACCTGCCATCAAGTCAGCATGGCAAGTCATTCAAAGAAACATAAAAAGACAACTCATCCCCTGGTGAAAAATTAATCAATGGAAACAAATGCAGAGAAACACAAATGGTAGAATTTTTAGACAAAAACACAAAAATAACTATTATAATTATTTTCTATATGTTCAAGAGAGTAGAGGAAAACATGAGCATGATGAGAAATGGAAGCTTTAAAAAATACACAAAGGGTCCTCCAGAGATGAGAAACAAAATATCTGAAAAGAAAAACACACTTTCTGAAATTAATAACAGATTAGATACTACAGAAGAAAAGATCCATGAACTTGAAGAAATAGCAGTAGAAATTTCAAACATTAAGCACACAGAGGGAAAAAAAAAGAATTTAAAAATTGAACAGAGAATCTTAAAGACTTGTGAAATAATAGCAAGCAGTCTAAGAAACATATAACTGGAATCCCAGAGGGTTTAGGTGGATGAGGGCATGGTGGAATGAAGTGTGATGAAATAATGATAAAAAATGTCAGATGTTACAAAGAAATACAATCCAAGAAGCTCATTGAGCTATGAGCAATTGAACCTAAAGAAAACCATGATAGGAAGCATCATAACGTGGGGCACCTGGGTGGCTCAGTCGATTAAGTGTCCAACTTGATTTCAGCTCAGGTCATGATTTCAGCACAAAGGCTTATTGGTATTCTCTCTCCCCCTCTCTTTCTGCCCTTTCTCCTGCCCACGCACAAACACACACATGCTGTCTCTCTCAAAAATAAATAAATAAACATTAAAAAAAAAGCATCATAACTTAAGTGACGACACCCAGCAATAAACAGAAAAATCTTAGTGGCCGGAGAAAAAAATGCTATTATATACAAAAAGTAAAGATAAGAATTATAGTGAACTTGGGGTACCTGGTTGGCTCAGGTGGTTGGGCATCAGACTCTCAGCTTTGGCTCAGGCTATGATCTCATGGTTTGTGAGTTCCAGCACTGCATCAGTCTCTGTGCTAGGGGTGTGGAACCTGCTTGGGATTCTCTCCCTCCCTCTCTTTCTCTGTCTCTCTCCCGCTCACTTGCTCTTGCTCTCTCTCTCTAAATAAATAAACTTAAAAAAATAAAAAAATAAAGAATAAAAGAATTACAGTGAACTTATTTAAAGCCATGCAAGCCAAAAGTCAGTGGAGTGGTATCAAACATTAAAAGAAAAAATATTAAAAAACACAAAACTCAGAATTTGTTATCCAGTGGAAATACATTCTAGAAACAATTGTTAAATAAAGTATTTTTTAGAAAAATAAAATATGAGAATATCCATTGCTAGGAGATCTGCTCTAAAGGAGGCTCTTCCATCAGAGGGAAAGTGATGAAAATTTGGATTTACACAAAGAAATACAGAATATCGGAAATAGTAAATAGGTGGATAAATATGAAAGACTTCCCCCCCCCATTTTTAATCTCTTTAAAAGAAAACTGTGTAAAGCAAAAATATGACATATAATAAATAGGGTCTCTAACACATATAGGAGTAACATGTATGACATTGATAATACAAAGCCAGGAAGACAGAAATGATGTGTACTCTTGTTAGGTTTTCATCATAATAAGATAGCTTTGAAATGCACAGAACAAAAATTCATAGAACTGAAAGAAAATAGCTAAAAATCCACAATTACAATTGGAGATTTCCACACTCTTCTTTTAATAATTGATATAACAATAATAAAATCAATGAATACATGGAAAATGTAGAATGACACTTTCAACAAATGGAAGCTAAATCACATTTATAAAACACTCCACGAAAATAGTATTCTTTTCAAGTGCACATTAAACATTTTCCAAGCAGACCTATTCTGAGACATAAACAAATCTTAATAAATTTAAGAAGTTTGAAAATATACGAAGTAGTATTTCTGATCACAACAGAAATGAACCAGAAATAAATAATGGAATGATACCTGGGAAAATTCTAAAATATCTGGAAATTAAACAGCATACTTCTAAACAGTTGATGGATTAAATAAAAAAAAAATCACAGAGAAATCAGGAAATGGTTTGATTGGAATGAAAATTGAATCATATTATTTTTATATTAAAATCTGTGGGATGCCACTAAGGTAGGAAATTTGAACTATTAAATGCTTTTATTAAAAAAGAATACAAGCAAGATCTTTAGCTTCTACTAAAAAGCAAAAACAAAAACTGAAACAAAACCCTAAAAAGAGGAAAGAAAATTGAACTGAAAATAAAGAAAAGGAATAAAGTAATAAATAGTGGAGAGAAATCAGTGATATAGAATATAGGGAGAAAAAAGAAAGAAAATCAGCGATACCAAAACTGGCTCTGAGAAATGAACAAAATTGATAAGCCTCTAGTCAAACTGTTCTGGAAAAGAAAAAGGAAGAAAAGGCACAAATCATTAATAGCACAAAGGGAAGGATCCTTTTGTTAATGTCATCATTAACATCCTACAGACACTGAAAAGTATAGTAAGCAACTTTATGCCACTAAATCTGACAACAAAGATGAAAAGGATGAATTCCCTAAAAACACATTCTATGAAAGTTTGCTCAAGAAGAAATAGGTAATCCGAATAGCTCTATAATTATTCAAGAAATTGAATTAGTAGTTAAAAAATCTTCCTATTGAAACTCTCTAGGCCTGGATGGCCTCACTGATTACTTCTACCAAATATTCAGACTTTCAGAAAATAGAAGTTATGACACAATTCCAACCCATTCCATGAAATCAGAATCAAAATTACCCTGGCCTCCAAACTAGGGAAACATATTATACTAAAAGAAAATTTTAGACCAATACAGCTCTTGAAGATAAATACAAAGATCCTTAAGAAAATATTAACAAATAGAATCTAACAATATATTAAATGGTAGCAGGCTATCACCAAGTATGGTTTATCCCATAAATACAAGGTTGGTTCCACATTCCAGAATCAATCAGTAATGAACCTTATTAACTGTGAAAAACAAAGGGCCACATGATTATATCAATAGATGCAGAAAAAAACTTCTGATAAAATTCAATTACTGTTCGAGCCAAAATTCTTAGTATACTCAAAATAGAAGGAAACTCCTTCAACTTGATAAAGGACATTAAAAGCCTTTAACCATAATCAGTCATAATTGATTAGAAAACACTGATTGTATTCTCCCTAATATGAGAAACATGAGGGTAATATTTGCTCCCAAATCTTGTATTATACATTGACCTGGAAATAGTGGCTATGCAATAAGGCAAGAAAAAATAAATCAAAGTCATAACAATCAAAGGAAAATGTAAAACTTTATTTATGTTACAAAAACATGATCATCTAATGTAAAGCAAAATATTTAGAATAAGTGAGTTTAGCAAGGCCACAGGGCAGGACGTCCACACATAAAAATTATATTTCTATATAGTAAAAAAAACAAAAATTAAACATAGGAAATGAGTATAATTTATGATATCAAAAAAATTTAGGTATAAGTTTTAAAATATGAGAAAGACCTATACTATAAAGAATAGCATATTTCTAAGAAATATGTTTTTTAATATTTCTAAAAAAATTAAAAAGCCCTAAATAAATGTAAAGGCATATATTATGTTCATGGATCAGAAGGTTCAATAGTATTAAATCTGAATTTCCAAACTGATGTAGAGATTCAACTTGGTCAATGTCAAAGTCCCAAAGGACTTTTTCTTTTTTGTAGAACTTGATGTTATTTACATAAGTTTATGGAAATGCAAAGATGTTAGAAAAGCCAAAATAATTTTGAAGAAGATAAACAAATTACAGGATTTATATCACTTGAGTTTAAGACTTCTTATAAAGCTACAATCATTAAGATAATATTTATTGGGTGATAGACATCAGTTGACCAGAATAGAGTCCAGAAGTAGATCTGCATAACAAAAGTCTCAAGCTGTTTCAGTGAGAAAGGATTAGGTTTTTAATATATGAACTGGAACAACTTGAAATTCATATGCACCCTTACCTTGAATGATTTGTAAAAATTATCTCAAAATATAGCATAGTCATAAAAGCATGATAATAAGACAATAATAAAACTTACAGAAATAAGCATTTGAAAAAAATCTGTTATCTTGGATTAAATAAAAATGTCTTAGCTCATAAAAAGCATGAACCATAAAATAAAGGATTCTTTAGCTCACAATTAGCAAGATAAATTGATATCCTCCAGATTAAAAAATCTGCCCTTCAAAACTAAGAAAATGAAAATACAAGCCACAGACCAAAAGAAATATGTTTTAAAATGTATCCAATAGATGACCTGTGACCAGAAGACATAAAGGTCCCCCATAAATCAATAAAAATAAGGAAAACAACCCAATTTTAAAAAATGTTTATTTACTTTTTAGAGAGAGAGCATGCATGTGCACAAGCAGGGGAGGGGCAGAGAGAGAGGGAGACAGAATCCCAAGCAGGTTCTACTCTGCCAGTGCAGAGTCTGATGTGGGGCTTGAACTCAAGAACCTTGAGATCATGAACTGAACTGAAATCAAGAGTTGGATTCTTAACCAACTGAGCCACCCAGGAGCCCTGAAAACAACCCAGTTTCTAAAATGAGCAAAATACTTGAACAGATACTTCACTAAAGAAGATATATGATGATGGGGGGTGGGAGGGAGGGGAGGGTGGGTGATGGGTATTGAGTAGGGCACCTTTTGGGATGAGCACTGGGTGTTGAATGGAAACCAATTTGTCAATAAATTTCATATATAAAAAAAAAAGAAGATATATGAATAGTAAATAAGCACATGAAAATTAATCATAAGGAAAATGCAAAATTATAAATATAAGAAGCTGTATTACTACACACTCACTAGAATAGCTAAAAATAAAAAGACTGATAATACCAAGTATTGATGAGGATGTAGAGATACTGGAACTCTCACACATTGCTTGTGGGAATGTAAAATGGTAAGTCATTTTAGAAAACAGTTTGGTAGTTTCTTGTAAAATAAAATGCACTTACCAAATGACTCCGTAATCCCTCTCCTAGGTATTTAATCAAGGTAAATAAATATATATATATATATATCAGATAGGGACTTATACTGAATGTTCACAGCAGCTTTATTCCAAATAGCTTAAATCTGGCAACAATTCAAATGTCCATCAGTAAGTACATCTCATATATGTATACAATAAACTACTATTCAGCAAAATAAAGAGGTGAACTACTGATAGACTCAACAACATGGATGCAATTTACATTATTCTAAAGGAAAGAAACCGTGCACTAAAGAGTCTATATATACCTATAGTTCCATCAATATGGACCTCTAGAAAATGTAAAATGTTACTGATAGAAAGTTCACCAGTGGTTGTGAGGGAACAAGAGTTAGGAGGAGTGAGTCAACAAATTATACAGGGGTACAAAGAAACTTTTGGGGATGATAAAAATGTTATATATCATGATTGTGGTATTAGTTACAGTACTGTATACATTTGTCAAAAATCATGGACTTATACATTTAAAATTAGACAATTTTACTATAAATTATATCTCAATAAAAGAGATTTTAAAAAGACTATGAGATTTTCAAAAGTCCTAAATTTCATATAGGGTTTCTAAATAAACCCTCACCACCACCTCCCTTTTCCACAACCCCCCTATTAGAAAAAAAGCTATATTTAAAATAAATTTTTAACATACTGGTAATATCTGCTAATTATTAAGCAATTAGAAAATACAGAAATGTAGAGAAAAGAAATAACCCATCACCCAAAGATATACTTTTTTTTATTCTGCTGTTTTTCCTTCCAGGGCTTTGTTATATAGTTATGATAGAATATGAAAAAAAATTGAATCATACTGTATATTTGATTTAATACCTTGTTTTTATCACAAAAACTATAATGTTAAAACTTAATATATGGTGTTTATTTTCCTGGTCAAAATATCTAGTTTATAACTATTTATTATTAAAAATAAATTCCAGGGGCATCTTGGGTGGCTCAGTCGGTTAAGTGTCCGACTTCGGCTCAGGTCATGATCTCGCAGTCCATGAGTTCGAGCCTCGTGCCGGGCTGTGCTGACAGCTCAGAGCCTGGAGCCTGCTTCAGATTCTGTGTCTCCCTCTCTGTCTGCCCCTCCCCACTCATGCTCTGTCTGTCTCTCTCTCTCTCTCTCTCTCTCTCTCTCAAAAATAAACAAATATTAAAAAACAAATAAATAAAAATAAAAATAAATGCCAGTTAGAAAATGTGTCTATAGTGGGGCACCTGGGTGGCTCAGTCAGTTCAGTGTCCAACTTCAGCTCAGGTCATGATCTCACAGTTGATGAGTTTGAGCCCCACATCGGGCTCTCTGCTGTCAGTGTGGATCCCACTTCAGGTCCTCTGTCTCCCTCTCTCTGCCCCTTCCTCTCTCTCTTTCAAAATAAATAAGCATTTGAAAAATTCAAAAAATTAAAAGAAAATGTGTCTTATGGTAAAAAAGAAATGTGTTAGTAAAACGAGAGACTGAAGAAGTTCCATTTGTTCTATTTAGATTAAAACACATGACTTTTCAGTACTTGGTTCCCATCTATAAACTGGTATCTCCACTCTCCTCAAAAAAATCCTTTTTTAAAACTTTTGTTTCTTTTCCTGAAGTATCTGAGAGGCAATTTGCCGAGAGGCAAACTAGGGGGGAAAATGTCATGTACAGAGTTCATCCTAACCTGCAAGTGGCTTAACTGGGGAGTCAGCCACTTAGCATTCTTGGTTTTAACATGTGTTTGGGAAACACATGTAATAAAAATCACTTCATGATGCGAATGCATTTGGGAAGCAGAATCAGTCCAATGAAAAGCAAGACAAAGAGGCAGCGCTCTTCAGGTACTAATCAGACAGGAAAAAGCAGCTGAGTGGGAGAGACTGCATCTGTTTATGGAGTACTTAAACCCCTAAAGCACCAACTGTTGGCTAGGCACGGTGCAGGCATTCTAGATGGTGGTGGAAAGCTACAGACCACTTGCTCTCTAAGACTGGACAATCTGTACGCACAAATTCCCATAATATTTAGAATCCAATAACTAGTATAAAAGGAACAGGGTTTCTTTCAGAAGAGAATCTGATCAGTTCCAGCTGAAAATGATGCAATGGCGAAAGGGAGGACCCTGATACTGGGTTGTGTGGGATGAGTCAGATTCTAACTGGCAGCAGCAGGAACCTCTGGGGCGTGGCGGAGTAGGAAGAGAGGTTCTATGTATGCTGGGAAGCATGACAAAGTTGCTAAGCTGAGAATGTCCAGGACATACTCGGAATAATGAATTAGTCCTGGTTGAAAGCCACGACCACATGCTGGGGAATTGTAACTGATGAGCTTGGAAGTTGAGGCCAAATTACAGGTGATTTTGGATATGAGGAGAGGCTTGTGAACATTCTGTAAGAAATGTGAGGTCACGGAAGGTTTTTGATCTAGGAAATAATAGTATGTGGTCGTGCTTTGGTTAATCTGGTTGTAACGGGAAAACGTGATAGGAGCTGGAAAAAACCAAAAGCACTTAGGAGTTTATCATAATATTCTTTTTTAAAAGTTTATTTATTTTGAGAAAAGAGAAAGAATGTACATAGGGGTGGGGGAGGGGAAGAGAGAGGGAGAGAGAGAATCCCAAGTGGGTTCCCCATTGACAGCACAGACCGTAACGCCAGACTCAATCCCACAAACTGTGAGATCATGACCTGAGCCAAAATCAAGAGTCAGACTCTCAACCCACTGAGCCACTCAGGCACCCCTATCACAATATTCTGAAAGTCTGAAATTCAAATGATACAAAAAATGTAACAAAATGACAGATGCAAGAGTTATTTTTGGAGTTAAAAGATATGAGTTTGGGCAACAGATTGGTTTATAGTGGCAAGAGTTAGAATCTAAGTCTACAAGGCCAACAAGAGCAAATATACTTCCATTCGCACCTGCCATATTCACTGATGACCCGGTCTCACTGAATCCAGGTGAGACAGCAGGATGCTGAGAGGTACCATGGCACAGTGTTCAAGAGTATGAATTCTAGAGGCAGTCTGCCTGGGTTTGAGACTTGGCCCTGTCATCTAATAGCTATGTGACCTTGGGTAAGATGCATCCACATGCCTCCATTTCTTTATTTGTAAAAATGGAGCTAATAACCATAACTACTTCATGGGGTGGTTGCAAGGAATAACTCAGTTAACATTCACAAAGTTTGTTTCCAAATGAACATTTGAAATCATGCCTGGCACAAAGTAAGTGTGGCATAAATGTTTGTTAAAAAATACAAATGCTCATGTAGTCCTACACTAATGTGAGTTGTCATAGGAGGTGAAACTGCTTCCATGTCTGCCCATGTCCTGAAATGTTGGCTCTTCTCCGTGTCTAATCTTCTGTCTGTGAGCTATATTTTCTCTTTAGGCAATCTCATTCACTCAGTGGCTTTTAAAAACCATTTGTACGTTGGCAGGAGGTAAATGCATATTTCCCCTCAGACATCTCTTGCCAACATGTTGCCTCCTCTTGAGTGTTTCGCGAGCGTGTAAAAATTAGCATGGCTGAAACAGAACACTGGACTCTGTACTCCAGACCTGCCTCTCCCATGGTTCACCAACTCAGATGATGGCACCGTCATTTACTCCAAATTTAAGATTCATCCTCCATGACTCTCTTCCCATCCAATATATCAATGTCCAATCCCCACTACCTCCAGAACATTCCCAGCATGAGCACATTCACCTCCACCTTCACTCTAGCCTCTGCAGCACTCTGCACCTGCCCTCCTGTAAGACTTTCCCTGAGTCCACTCTTTCCTTCTTACAGTCTACTCACTCTCTCCACAGTAGCTAAAAAGATCATTTTTAAAAATGTGTATCATGCATGTAGCTCCTCTGTTTAATACTGCCATTGCTTACTACTGAATAAAGATTTAAATCTCAATTCCTTACATGGCCTAGAGGCCCCTTACTCTCAGGTTTCATTCTTTTTTCATGTTGCTCTGCACTTCAATCCCATCCCTGGTTTTCTCTACTGGCCTCCAACATGCCAAACTCTTTCCCAACTCAAGGACTTCCAATGTTCATGCTCCATCTTATTGAAACCTTCTTTGCCCTTCTGCTGGCCAAATTCTACTTACCCTTCAGAGCTCACCTAAAATGGCATTTGACCAGTAAGGCCTTCTCACCCTTATTTCCTTCAAGGACTCTACCATACTTTGTAAATATGTATTTTAACTGTGTGCTTGTTTGGTTGATATTTTTCTCCCCCACTATTATAAGCTCTAAAAGCACAAGGCCATATTTGTTTGTTTACCCCTATATATCCAGCCCCTTTCCAGTGCCTAGATAGAAATACAGTTTTTAACAGGCATGAAGGATGGAAGGAAGGAAGGAAGGAAGAAAGGATGGAAGGAAAAGAAAGGCAATCAGCAACACTGATCAACAGCCATTAACCTTTCCTTCTCTGAAGTAGGGAGCCATTAAAATAATGGGAGAGTTGGAGTAGAAATGGGAGTGGAAAGAAGTGGAAAATAGAAAGTAGTAGAAGTAGTAGAAAGTAGAAAGAAATCGGAGTAGAAAAGAACTAGTTTGGTGAGAAAAGGTGACTTATTCAAGTTGTGGTTCATTATCATTCAGGACACACATATTTATTCTCTTCCACTATTACTTCCCAGATATAATTAAAGAAAAGACATTACAAAAGGAATAAATATATAACAACTCTGATAAATATGAACAAGTGCCATTTACAGGGCCAGGAATTTGGAGGAGTTTTCAGAAGATATCAAGCAGATAAAATTGGATTTAGTAGCAGGATAAATAAATAACTAGGAGGGAGAATAAACTCCTTGCAGTGGTGACAGTCTTGCTTCCTAATTTCTCACTGGCTTCCTAGAGAAAGGTCAAACCTGCAGACATAAGAATAGGAAACGGGCACCGGCCAAACACAGGGCAATGATTAGAGTGCAGCCTACGGAAAGGTTCGGCTGCCTTAGCCGCTCCTCCTCTGCATATTTGTGCTAAGGCTGGAAATGGCATTTGCTCCTGTGTTAAAGCCATGAGAAGGCCCTTCCAAGGGAGCAGACATCAACTGTGTCTGTGTGTATGTGTGCACACGTGTGAGGTAGTGGTGGCACTGGGGGTTCTCTGCCTGAGGCCAGAAAGAGAAGCTGACCAAACCTAAGGTAACTTCAGAACCACACAAGTGATGTGTGTTCATCTCTGAGATGAATAATAATAAGGCAATTCTGTAACAGCATCAGCTACGACACACACCATCCCCTCAATAAAGGCGTCCTGATTTTGGAGGCCAAGATTCACCAGCTTCTCTTTTTTTATCTACTCCTCCTATACCTGTAAAAGATGGCCCATCGGCATTTTCCATTTTGACCCCCTCCTTCAAGGTTAGAGATTTATCATAGACACTGATGGGCATTAACAGCAGAGAAAACCATACCAGTTTCCAATACTAAACTACTGAATCCTTTGTTTAAAACATGGACAGCCAATGATAACCAGACATTTGAGGGAAGTCAGCAACAGAACAGAGAAGAACCGTGATTAACAAAGAGGGACAACATTGAAGAGAAAAGAAAACTTGAACAAAGTCAGGAAGATAATGAGTACATAAAACAAGATAAACCAGATAAACAAGATAAACATTAAAAAGATAAATCAGAAAACAAAAATAGTTTTTTAGAAATTAAAATATGATTGCCGGGGCGCCTGGGTGCTCAGTCAGTTAAGCATCGGACTTCGGCTCAGGTTATGATCTCGCGGTCCCTGGGTTTGAGCCCCACGTGGGGCTCTATGCTGACAGCTCAGAGCCTGGAACCTGCTTCAGATTGTGTCTCCCTCTCTCTCCCTGCACCTCCCCCACTCATGCTCTCTCTCTGTCTCTCAAAAATAAATGTTAAAAAATATATGATTGCCAAACTTAAAAAGTTAATAAAAGATCCTGTCTAAAAGAACAGATACTGCCAAAGGCCAAAGTCGAGCAATGAAAAGGTAAGTAAATGAAACATTCTAGAACTTAAAATAAAAAGAGAATAAAATGATGAGAGAAAGCAAAGGACATAGAAGTTGTACATGGAAAGAAAAGAAAGGCTTAGAAAATAGATCCATACGTTCCCAAACCTGTCCAGAATGTGAGAGCAGAAGGAACAGATGGGGGAAATAATAGAAGAAATAATCAAAGACATAAAAGAAGAAAATTTCCCTAAAATAAGCAGAGACTTGAATACTAGTTCACTTAGCCAATAAGATTTAAGGAGCTCTTATTGTTTGTCAGGTACTCTTCTTAGCATTCATAGAACAGCGAACAAAACAGGAAAAAAAAAATCCAAAAAACCCTCAGCTCTGTTAGACCCTAGATTGCAGCTTGCTGAGTGCAATTAATGAAAAAAGACACACATTTGGATACGTCCCATGACATTTCTGAACTTCAAGGATAAAGATAATGTCCTAAAAGCCAGTAGGAGCCTGGGTTGGTGGGAGACAGTTATCTATAATAGCATCAGACTTCTCATCTTGGACACCATTTACAAGTTGACAGTGGAGTGGTACCAAGAAAAATCTGAAGGAAGGTAGTTTTGTAAATAAAATTTGATTACCAAAGAAACTATCACTCAAGTGTAAGGGCAAAAGAAAGGCCTCTTATTGAATATATAGAGACCCAGAATACTGATCACCCCTGTACCTTTAGTGCCAAAAAAAAAAAAGAGAAAAACTTAAATATGGAGTTCAGAAAATTATACAGTGAATTCAAGAGTATACCACAACATCTGAGAAAGAATACAAATAACCTATGAAGTAAAACTCAAACTAAAACAAAAGTCAGTGTGACAGCTGAGCAACTTAGAATGCGATCAGTCTGAATTAGAAAAGAAAGAATATTAAAAGGCACCAAGGAGGATGTCCTCAAGAAAAAAAGCAGCTGCAATAACAAAATGCATAATTGAAAGTCAGTAAGTATATTATATGTTGTTATACTGGTACACTATGCTATGACATGTTGTATAAGGTATTATGATAATATGATACATTATTTATATATTTCCACCCTGCTGAGATGAGGGCAGAATTTCTTCCGATTAGCCTGGGTGATATTTTTCCCAGGGAAACAAATGCAAGAAGGGTGTGATCTAAATAAACACTTTAAAAGGAGACAGGATTCTGGACAACTGCCGCAGTGTTAGAGAGATCACTTTGGGGGAAAAAAAAATCAACTTTCTAGGAGTAAGGCAGATTGTCTGAAATAAAATAGAGTGTATAACTGATATTAACTATACCTTGTGAAACTGTGGTGCTCAAAAGATGGGAAAGTAGAGCTGTTCAAAAGCTCGGACAATGAGGACAAAACTGGGAAGAGGCTAGAACCAGTGCTGGAGATGTTGGGAATTGTTTGCACCAAGCAGGGGGGGCAGGCGGCGCGGAGGGGGGGGGTGCTGCGAGGCTGTGAGAAGAGTTTAGCGGGCAAAGAAAGAGGCTCTGGAACACCCAATCATGGACCATGGGTAGGCACAGAAGGTTGCAAAGGGGCCCTCATATCTAAGCTGTCGATAGAGAAATGTGCACTCTTCCAGAAAGAAGCATCATCGGGGATCTGAGTCCAGGCTGAAAAGGAGCCAATGGTACGGCACCTGGCAGGAACTGGTGACCCAATTCTGGTCAGTAAGGGGGGAAAAGACAGCTTGCAGGGTAAACTGGAGATGGAATGCAAAAACAGCACAGCTACCATGGGGTCCAGTCATACGGAGGCACGGAGTGTGTAAGGAGAGAAAGGATGCCCCCCACCCCCACCCTTCCAGCCCTTATCATCACATGGGGACACTGCAACCTAGGGAGTTGACGCCCTCCTATTGCCAAATCTTCAAAGAGCATTCTGTGCACACTTGAGGCATAAAAGCCTTTGCTGCATAGTTTGTCTTTTTGAGAATGTTGTCGAATGTTACAGTCTATAACAAAGTCCACAGGCACCTCCCTGTCATCCATTGGCAGGGAGAAGGATTCCTGGTTGGGATTATAGTCTTGCTGCCTTTGATTATCTTCCACCTGACAAAGAGGTATAACCTGAGGGTGAAGAGGCAGCAGCCTGCTGCGTATTCTGTAAACAATCCCATTATCACACAACAACTCAACGAGCACTATTTACCCTTACAAGGTACCTCTCAACAACTCACCAAGCTGCTTTTCAATAAAGCTATTACCTGTGGCTTGTGAAGGTAACCCAGGCACATCTTTCAAATGGGAGGCCTTGCCAGGAGGAGGAAGGAGTGGATTTTCAGCTAGCTGGGATGGCCAACACCATGGATGTTAACCCAGTTAGCTTCACTCAAAGAAACCATGTGTTTCATGGCCAGAGAGCAGCCATGAGCTCAGCTTTGTGCTGTTTACTCAATGCGGGTACAGTTACCGAACCTAGGGCTGAATACAGGGGCAAACCTAAAGTATGTGACTTAAGAGCTTCTCATTTTTAGCACTCCCTGCTCTGAACAACACAATTATTTCCACTAGCAATCACAATAATTAATAATGTTTTTTTTTCTTTGGCTTTAAAACACACAAAACAGGTGGTAAAGGCATGGTTCAGATTCAATAAAATAGTTTGCGTACGAAATTAAAACTGCACTTCCCAAAGAAAAAATTTTTTTACCTTTGCAGTTCATTCTGGTTCCATGTTTTAAAAGTACAAATAAAAACTCCATAGAGTTTGACGTAAATGAAGAGAATGACGTAATTGAAGGAATTCAAGTTCTGCTTCTTTGTGTTTACAAGCACAGTGCTATTGCTGTTCAACTGTTTAAATTCAGGAATATGTAGTACGACAGGGATCGGAGGCAGGGACTTTCTTACCAACAGTGAACTCCACCAATTCTGAACCCTCGGGACGGTTGTCTAGGAACAAACATATGTCAGTGCGTCCCCGTGTGTTAGAAGCTAATTGAGTAACTGAGGGTTCCTCCAGTAACTTCCGTGTAGGATACGGTGCTCATTCAAGGGTAAGTAACAAAGACGTGCTAACCTGAAGACCACACATATATTATTAAAACACAACAGCAACCACAGGAATTGTTTAGAGCTTAGGCCAACAAACGACTTTTTCAGGAGGAGTATTTTCTCACTGGCATCTCCAGAATTTTCAGCACACGAAGATAATGAAAAGCAGATCGAACTTTCAGCGGGTTTCACCATTTGTTTGAAATTCTCTACAGACAGGGTACCCCTTCCTGCCTGAACCCAGTGTGGCCCACTGCCACAGAGCCTGCCTGGGTCCACTCCCAACTGGGTAGGTCCTAAAGCTCCAGAAGTATTTCCAAAGTGGGTGACTGGCTAGAGCCATCTGTGCTGACTGGAATAGGAAGCAGTGTCATGGCACCAGGAAAGACATGTGCCCCTCAGAAGGCTTGGTGCAACAGCCCATCTGGCAGCAGCACTTTCTATGATGGCTACAACCGAACAGGCTTCCATGGTGAAGCATATATACAAGCTTTATGTATACTTGTGCTCAAGTTGTATCTGTTTGCACAACGTGCTAACATGTCTTCAAAAGGCTTACCGTGCCTTTCTGGATTAGAACGATGTGTTAGGAACAGGAACGCAGAACAGCAGTACAAGCAGGGCCCTTCCTTGCAAAGGTAAAAAGCCCAATGCAAAATTATGGTAACACCAAGAGCAATACCTTTATAGTCTTTCTGAGTCTATAAGGCACCTCTAGGTCTAATATACGCAGGGCTCCCTCCTTACCCGCGGTTTCGCTTTCTGCAGTTTCACCCACTGGCGGTCAACCCCAGTCCAACAGCAAATGATCTGCCTTCTGAATTATCATCAAAAGATCCACAATAGCATCATGCGACACCACATGCCTACATTTACTTCGCTTCATCTCGTCATGTAGGCATTTTATCGTTTCACCTCATCACAAGAACAAGGATGAGTTCAGTACACTAGTATATTTGGAGAGAAACCACATGCACATAACTTTTATTATAATGTATGATTATAATTATTCTATTTTATTACTCACTACTGTTTGTTGTTGACCTCTTACTGTGCCTAACTTATAAAGTAAATTAAACAAAAAACTGTTTTGACGTTTATTTATTTTTGAGAGAGGGATTGACAGAGCATGAGCAGGGGAGGGGCAGAGAGAGAGGGAGACACAGAATCGGAAGCAGGCTCCAAGCTCCCAGCTGTCAGCACAGAGCTCCACACGGGGCTTGAATTCATGAACCACAAGATCATGTCCTGAGCCGAAGTCTGACGCTCAACCGACTGAGCCACCCAGGTGCCTCTAAATTAAATTTTATTGTACGGGACGCCTGAGTGGCTCAGTCAATTGAGCGTCTGACTTCGGCTCAGGTCATGATCTCACGGTTTGTGGTTCAAGCCCCATGTCGGGCTCTGTGCTGACGGCTCAGAGCCTGGAGCCTTCTTCAGATTCTGTGTCTCCCTCTCTCTCTGGCCCTCCCCTGGTCACGCTCTGTCTCACTCTCTCTCTCTCTCAAAAATAAATGAACATTAAAAAAATTTTTTTAAATTTTATTGTAGGTATGTATGTATAAGAAAAACCACAGTATATATAGGGTTTGGTACAACCTGCATTTCAGGCATCCACTGGGGGTCTAGTACCTTGCATTCTCTACAGATAAGGGGCCAATTACTGTAACTTTATTTTTACAAAAATATTTGAGACGTAAGTTTCATTGTCCTTATTTTACAAGTGAGTAAACTGAGGCTCTGAGAAGTTAGGTGATTTCTAAACATCACACAGCTGGTTCACAATGGAGTGGAACACAAAGAGTGATCTTCTGAGTCCAGTGCACTTTCCACCACACAGCTTTGAAGTATGGTAATAATAGGGGCTGTCATACAGAGGACTAGAAAGAGAAACGCTTACTGCTCGCAAGAAGTTTACAATCTGTTATTTAGTGGCAGGTCAGATTCCATTACGCTTAATCCACCGGCAGTGACCTTTTCCATGGCGTCCACCTGGCAGACTCTTCCATATCTTTTAAGACCTATCTCAAGAGACGTCTTCATCTGCAAAGCCTTCTCTGACCTGAAGGCACAGTTAGGGGAAACTTTCTCCTTTGTCTCTCCACTCCAGTCTCACATCGCCTACCAGGCTGAACTGGAACCTGTGATTTGCCACCTGCCTCTAAACGTATCTGTGAACTCCTTAAGTTCAAGAGCATTATTCTTATTTGTAGCCCCAGTGTCTCGCAGGGTGTCTGGCATCTTTCAAGCTCAGAGCACATTTTAATCTCTACACATCCCAATTTCTGAGAAAAAAAAACATAAATGAAGTTTTTTATAATTGAGGGTGAGTCAGCATAACATCACCCTCCTATACTGAGAAGAATTCATCCATTACGTTCTATTTGCTTTCTCATAGAGACAAGAGATCAGAAATCTAGACAGACACGCTTACATCACTGACTCCATTTCCAAATACTGATACCGAGAACATAATAAAATTATCCTGTGAATGAAATCAATATTCTATTTCTTAATGCTGCTAAATGTATCTCCCAAACCAATCTTCTATCACATTAGCAAACTCTCAGAGAATATTGGAGCCAGAATGGGTCTCCGAAATTAATGCAGCCCAACACAGTGATTTTATACGTGAGGAAATCAAGAGCCTGAGATACTAAATGACTTGCCTAAAATTACACGTTTGGTTAGTGGACGAGCCAAGCCAGTAAGCACTTTCCCATAGTCTTCCTGCTGCTTCCGGGACCCAGAGAAGAAAGAAGATTGGTAATGACCAAAGCAAAGTCCAAGGGGGAGAGCACTGCTGTGTGGACTCACCCACTCCCCGCTCTAGTAAATGAAACAGATAAAACAGGAACATACACAGTAAGGAGTGACTACCTCCAACAGCAGAGGGTTATTTCCCTTGACCAAACAATATGGAACCAGGACTCTGTAAAATGCGAGTTTTACCTCAGAGAAACTAAAATGAAATTTTACAGTCAAACAAAAAGGTGTGCACATACTTTTGTAGCAAAGAAACTGATGTCAAAGTGACATATCAAGAGGGGCTTGATTTTAGAATATCTACCTCCAGAATGCTAATAATTATATAATTACTGTGTCGTTTTGAGCCACTGCTTGTGTAATTTGTTAAGGCAGTCACGTGAAACCAATGCAATGACTTTATCCAATACTCAACTGGGGTGTGTTAAAGGATGCTGGAGGGCAGGTAACGTTTAGGGGCTGTGGCATCCTCTTCCCTTCCGCAGGAGACTGAGTGGGGCAGGCGTGGTCATGCAGTGAATTCCTGAGGGGAGAAAGCCTGAGCAATACCTGACCCCGGTGTCAACAGAGCCTGTCAGTTGGAAGTGGAGTGGGAGCTTGGGAAGATGGTGGCAAGCAAATGCTGAGTCTGAGCCAGCCGCCAAAAGGCAAGCTCGCCAAACACAAGGACAGAGGTCTGAGTAGGGAGAAGTATCAGAAGCCAGAGTCTGCGGCTGGAGGATAGAAGGGCAGGGGAGATAAAAGCAGGGGGAGAATGGCTGGAGAGCAATTCGGGGTGGCGCCTGGATGAGCCCCTGAGGGGTGTTGTCCACTGGGAGCCTCTACGAGCCTTGTCCTGCCCCCCTCACTGCTTCTTTCCTGTGTCCGCAATGGGGAACAATTCCACCCTCCAGCAAGTTGCCCAAACCAGAAACCTGGGAGTCTTGTATAAAATCCTTCCGTCTGTCTCCCTCACACTTTACGTTGATTATAAATCTAGGAGCACTGGCTGAGAAATCAGAGGCGCAGTGGGGGAAGCTAGCTTTGGTTTTCTTCTGAGGATACTCTTCATGGAAAGGCAACAGAAACAATATCTGATCCAAAAAATATTATTTCTCACCTCTCCTTTTGGAGATGTTAGCCTAGAACAATGTCTATTTCATCTTCAACTGTGATCGATTTAGAATGAGCATTTTAGCAGCCTCGTACATATGAAGGAATGAGGGGCACAGCCCGGCACTGGTTACCATGTAGAGGAATGAAGGTCAAGGTGGTAGGGCCAAATTCCATGATGGCCCCCAAGATTCTCACCCGCTGGTGCACACACCACCTGAGCATGAATCGGATTTGTGTGAATAATTGTGTGAATAATTTCACTCCTGTGACTACGTTACGTGTTATGTCAGAGATGAAGGGACTCTGCAGATGTGAATGAGGCCCTCCATCAGCATAAGGAGAGTTTCCTGGGTAGGTCTAACTTTTAAAAGAGAGTCCAAACCTTCCTGGAGGAGAAAGGAGAGATTCAAAGCAAGACAGTTTCTTCTTGGCCTTCAAACAGTCGGTCATGCTGTGAACCGTGGAGACGGGCCAGCCTACAGTAGCTAAGGGCATCAGTCCTACAACTGCAAACAACTGAATTCTGCCCAGAACCTGTGTGAGCTTAGTCCCAAATGAGAAGCAACGGGACTGACACCTTTCACAGCCTTATAAGACCCTGAGTAGACGACCTAGCTGAGCCATGCCTGAACTCCCGTGGAAACTGCAAGACAATAAAATACGTGTCTGTTTACACACATTTAAACTCCTAGACGAATGGTGATTGGCTATGCAGCAATAGAAAACAAATATAGACACCATCTGCTCTATGGAGGAATAAGAGGCAGGTGTGACCCCTGGCAGGTCACCCCACGTCACCAAGCACCCACCACCCAGCTTCCCTCCCTAGGAGGGCTGCAGGGAGAAAAGAGAGCTCACATTCCTTACCCATGTCTATAGGAACCTTTCCCAAGCCAAGAAACCTGGCCATTTGGAACAACGCAGGTAATTAGGTATCAGTGCTAAACTACAGGTAACGCCGGCAACAGATATTATTACTGTCATCTTCTAACAATCTTGAGGTTTTAAAACTCCCCAACAAGGAAGAGGTGGGAAGCTGTGCAGGCTGGGAGACTTTACTGTCCTGCACGAGCCATCTCTACTTGATTTTGAAGAATATACCAGAACATGGTGAGCCATCTGGCTCTACCAGTGAGCCAAAGCAGCCTCCTAATCCCACCCATGATCAGAAATGAAGCTTTGAGTTTCTCTATTCATCATTCAGACAGTTAGAAACTCACTTTCATGATCCCTTGGTGCTTGCCGGATCTCCGAGGAAGAGTGAATTGCTTACAACTGCTTACTCTCCTTCCATTGTTCCGGGATCCTTCAAGTTCACAAACTTGAAGTGTGGCCCAACCAAGTGTGATCTGGCTCCTGACCACCTCCGGTCTCAAACCACTTTGCCTCTGACACTCTACACTCAGGCCACAGTGAAGTTTGCTCCGTTTCTAATGCACGCCATGCTCACGCATGCATGCCTCTGAGACTTCATGCAGGTGCACTCTTCTGCCTGGGACACACCTCTAAGCCTATTTGTCACATCTAGGGCTCCTGAAACCCTTCCACATTCCCAAGAGACACCAGCACTAGGAGCATCTCCAGTTCTAATGAGGCAACTTAAGGTGGGTTCCTGGATGGCCTCTGGATGGGGGCTGGTCAACAGAAAGACCAAGCCATGATTAGAAGCTTAGAATTTTCAGCTTCAGGAACCTCCACCAATTCCTCCATAATGTGGAGGGCAACTAGAAATAGAGTTAGCAATCGATCGTGCTCACCTGATGAAGCCTCCATAAAAATCCCCATGGCGGGGTGTTTGGAGAGCTTCGAGGCTGGTGAACACGTTCACGTACTAGGAGGGTGCACACCCCAACTCCACAGGGACAGAAGCTCCTCTCCCTGTGTATTTCTTCAACTGGCTGTTCATCTGTATCCTTTATAACATCCTTTAATAAAGTGCTAAATATAAGTGAGTGTTTCCCTGAGTTCGGTGAGCCACTCTAGCAAATTAATTGAACTGGAAGAAGAGATGGTGGGGACTTCTGATTTGTAGCCCAGTCAGGCAGAAGTTGTGGGTAACCTGGGGACCTATACAATGTGTAACTGGCATCTGCAGTGGGGTGGTGGCAGTCTCATGGGACTTAGCCCTTAAGCTGTGGGATCCGACACTAACTCCAGGTAGAAAGTGTTACAATTGAGTAAAAGACAATCAGTTGCGTCATGGAGAATTACTTGCTGTGCGAAAAAAACCTCCACACATTTGGTGACCAGAAGTGTCAGCAGTAAAGTGTGAGAAGGGGACACACGTGGGAAACTGGAGGTTTTCCCAATGCACCTTTATAGCCCATACAGCCCATATAGTTTGTCGTGCTGTGTCTATTTTGATGCTGCTGCTGGTGCTGTCCACCTGGCTTCAAGGAGCAGTAACTCCTCTGTTCTGATCCAAGTTGATTTAGCAAACATGGAGGTCCCCCCCCCCCCGGCTGTATGCAACGTCTGTGCTATGTCCTGGAGGGGTAGGGGTAAAAGGACATGAGGCTCCTGTCCCTGGAGGCTAGACCCTCCTCAGGGCCCCCACTGCTCCTATCTTAGCTCCCATCTCCCTCATTCTGAAGCTTGCACTAGTTTTCATCCCTCCCTTGCCCCCCCCCCAAAAACCTTTAGGGTAACATCTACACTGACAGCTGGTATGGCCTTCCATGACTGGACCTCTGCTGCCCTCCTCAGCCCTAACTCCCCCTGAGCTATCTGCACAGTGAGCCCCTCTCTTCCCAGACTCCTCCCCTTTCTGAAACACCATTTCTTCCCTTATTCCCCTAGCAGAATCATTCATACATGTTACCCTTGGGGACTCAGTCCAGGCATTTCATCTGCTGGGAAGTCCCCTCTGTGCTTTCTCGAACTGGGTAGCCCCAGACACCCTCCATGGCAATCCTGGAAGTGCTATAGCATGATGGATATTTCTCTCTCTCTCTCTCTCTGTCACTATCCTCGGCTCCTTTAAGCCACAGTGCAATGTTCTTTGTGTCTTTATCCACCAAGAATCAAGTATGGCCATGCTGAAAGCAGGCGTCCAGAGACAGACCGCAGAATGAGTGAGTTCAAGAGCTCACATTCAGCAACCTGAGAGCGACCCTTAGGAGGTGGTGAAATGGAAAAGAGGTTCTTCACCTGCTCCAGGGTTTCATAAAGTTCTAAAAATATATACCCCCAGTGTCATGATTTAAAGCTTTAAAATGGAAGCAACCCCTTGATTCTGATGCCCTAGTCTGAACAGAGAAAAAGAAACTGCCCATCCAAACATTGCCATGTGAAGCAGGTGTTGGGAGTGAGAAGCTACTTAGTACTTTTAGTGACTGTCTCTCCCACTAGATGGAAAGAAGTTAGAGGCCAACTCCTTTTTATTTTTTTTTAAATGTTTATTTATTTATTGAGAGAGAGAGAGAGCATGAATAGGGAAGAGGCAGAGAGAGAGAGAGAGAGAGAGAGAGAGAGAGAGAGAGAGAGAGAGAGAATATCCCAGGCAGGCTCCATACTCAGCACGGAGCCCAACTCGAGGCTCAATCTAATGACCAGAACCATGAAATCAAGCCCTGACCCATGATCAAGAGTCAGAGCCTGACTGACTGAGCCACCCAGGTGCCCCAGAGGGCATCTCTTTTTTAAAACCCCAGGTCCCAGCATAGTGCCTCCTCCATAGAGAATGCCTGATTCCCCCACTGTTTTGGATAAATGGAATGTGAAAAGACAGTATTTGGCACAAATTTTTCTGAAATGTGTTAAATGTGTATATTTATGCTAAATGATAAATGTGTTATCTACATGTGTGAAAGAGAGATATACTTTAAATGTCACTAAACAAACCCTATGCTGAATCCTTCCATAACATGATTAACCCAGTTTTGGGGTTTTGTTTTTAGGATTTTTTTTTTATTTCACAGTATTAGTACAGGTGCTTGCCATCTCTTGCCTGGATGATTAAGAAAGAAAGAAAGAAAGAAAGAAAGAAAGAAAGAAAGAAAGAAAGAAAGAAAGAAAGAAAGAAACCACCTTGAGGCGCTGGGGTGGCTCAGTCAGTTGAGCGTCTGACTTCAGCTCAGGTCATGATCTCACAGTTCTTGAGTTCGAGCCCCGTGATGGGCTCTGTGCTGACAGCTCAGAGCCTGGAGCCTGCTTTGGATACTGTGTCTCCCTCTCTCTCTGCACCCCCCCCACCCCCCCCACCCCCCCCCCCCCGCTCACACACTGTCTCTCTCTCTCTCTCAAAAATAAACATTAAAAACAAAACAAAATCACCTCATGAATCCTTTTGCCTCTGCTATTCTTTTCAAAATACAGTATACATCTCCATTACTATAGTCATAGCTGTTTTTTTTGTTTTTTGTTTTTTTTGGAGGAGGGGGAGGGCAGAGAGAGAGGGAAAGACAGGATCTTTTTTTTTTTTTTTTGATTTTTTTAAATCTTTATTTTTGAGAGAGAGAGACAGCAAGCGTGAGACCAACAGAGAGAGAGGGAGACACAGAATCCAAAGCAGGCTCCAGGCTCTGAGCTGTCAGCACAGAGCCTGACACGGGGCTCGAACTCATGATCCACGAGTTCATGACCTGAGCCTAAGCCAGATGCTCAACTGACTGAGCTGCCCAGGCACCCTGAGAGAGGATGTTAAGTAGGCTCCATGCTCAGTGTGGAGCTTAACACAGGGCTCAATCCCATAACCCTGCGATGATGATCTGAGCCAAAACCAAGAGTCAGGTGCTTAACCAACTGAGCTACCTGTGTGCCCCAATAAGCTGTTTTTTTATTTTTTTTAATTTTTTAATTTTTTAATTTTTTTTACCTCTCCTTGACTTTTATTTTTTTTTCAATATATGAAATTTATTGTCAAATTGGTTTCCATACAACACCCAGTGCTCATCCCAAAAGGTGCCCTCCTCAATACCCATCACCCACGCTCCCCTCCCTCCCACCCCCCATTAACCCTCAGTTTGTTCTCAGTTTTTGAGAGTCTCTTATGCTTTGGCTCTCTCCCACTCTAACCTCTTTTTTTTTTTCCTTCTCCTTCCCCATGGGTCTCTGTTAAGTTTCTCAGGATCCACATAAGAGTGAAACCATATGGTATCTGTCTTTCTCTGTATGGCTTATTTCACTTAGCATCACACTCTCCAGTTCCATCCACGTTGCTACAAAAGGCCATATTTCATTCTTTCTCATTGCCACGTAGTATTCCATTGTGTATATAAACCACAATTTCTTTATCCATTCATCAGTTGATGGACATTTAGGCTCTTTCCATAATTTGGCTATTGTTGAGAGTGCTGCTATAAACATTGGGGTACAAGTGCCCCTATGCATCAGTACTCCTGTATCCCTTGGGTAAATTCCTAGCAGTGCTACTGCTGGGTCGTAGGGTAGGTCTATTTTTAATTTTTTGAGGAACCTCCACACTGTTTTCCAGAGTGGCTGCACCAGTTTGCATTCCCACCAACAGTGCAAGAGGGTTCCCATTTCTCCACATCCTCTCCAGCATCTAGAGTCTCCTGATTTGTTCATTTTGGCCACTCTGACTGGCGTGAGGTGATATCTGAGTGTGGTTTTGATTTGTATTTCCCTGATGAGGAGCGACGTTGAGCATCTTTTCATGTGCCTGTTGATAGCTGGCTTTTTAAAATACACATCACTGTGTCTCTCTAGAGCTTAGGGGTGTCTTATAATTCCTCTACTTTTAAAGGGACTGTGTCTAAGCTCTTGAACACAAAACACAGAGTCCCATAGCCAAGCCCCCTTCTGGCCTCCTCACATATCAAGCTCCATGGTGTGCTCTGTCCTATAGACAGTGCCCGTATGCATGGTGCATTTCCACCCCTCTCTGCCAGTGCTATTTGCTCTGATGTCCCCCTCCCCCTTCTCCTCCTTTTCCACGAGAATCCAGAATCTGGAAGAATGCTTTGGGCTGCAAGTGACAGAAAGCCTGACTCAAAACAGCTCCAACAGTAAGGAGTCTGTTATCTCACTTAAGAAAATCAATGTTGAGGCAATTCCACGGTTAATTTAATGCTAAGTAAGCCATACAAGATCTGGGTTCATTCCAAGTTTCTGTTTTACCATCTTTGGCATAACTTTTGTCCCCACCATGGGTAGAATTGTTTACCACAGGCTTATGTTTATATTAGTGAATCAGTCAGGGTTTTCCAGAGAAACAGAACCAATAGTGTGTGTGTGTGTGTGTGTGTATGTGCACCCCATCTGTATGTGTCTATATGTAAAGAGAGATTTATTCTAAGGAATTGGCTCATTTGATTGTGGACACTGACAGATCTGTAACTTGCAGGGCAGGCTGGCAGGTTGGACATCCAGAGAGGAGATGGTGTAGTTTGAGGCCAAAAGGTTCTAGAAGCATAATTCCCTTTTTCTTGGGGGAACCTCAGTCTTTTTCTCTCAAGGCCTTCAACTGATTTTATGAGGCCCACTGCCATTAGGGAGAGTAGTCTGCTTCAGTTAAGCTCCACTGTTGTAAATGGTAATCTCATCTAAAAAAAATCTTCACGGAGACATCAAGGATAGTGTTTGACAAAGTATCTTGGTACTGCAGACCATCCAATCTGATGCAGGAAATTAGCCATCATGATGTCTAAATCCATCAGTCTCAAGAATAATATGAAATCACCATGATTGGGGTAGATATTAATCAAGAGTAACTTTCTGGGGCTGGGGAAGGACTCCTTCTGAGCCCATGGCTGTCTGGGGGGGGCGGTGAACACAAATCAAATCGGGGCTCTGCCTGCAAAGTAGGCTGTAGTTAGGGGTGAGGCTAGATGAAGATGTGGATTTGAGCAGGTAAACGAAGTCTACTCGTCAACAGGCAGGCAGAATCACAACACTTTATAGGCTCCTTTACATGTTCTCTAGACCCTATTAGAGGTCTTGTTACACTGAGTCATGGGTTTATGGCTTATCTTCCTCTTGAGACAGTAGGTTCACCCTTGAATAATAACTGTGTACCCATTACCTCTTTATCAACAGCCCCATACATGGTTCTCAACACTAGGAGCCTACCCCATAGGTGCTTTGAACTGACCAAAGTGGGTTATTCTTGTGCTAAATCAACCCCAGGCTTGCCACTCTTAGAGAAGTCCTATATTTCTACGCACCACAAGCTGTTGAAATCACAGATTCACAACTGTTATGCCAACTGACAATTATTTCTAGATACTCTTGTAAAGAACTTACAGGGCAATAAAACTTGTCCAAATCGTCTCGTCATACAGAGTTCTCTTTTCTTTCACACATCCATACCATGAAAAAAAATCCCAGTGGCAAATCAAGGAACACTGTCAACCTTATATTCAGCAATGACAATAAGAGATAAAGGATCTCTTTATTGCCCTAAGCACCAATTTAGATAAAGTAGGTCATTTGAAGTCTGTCAGATGTTAGGGCCTCAGGTCCAATTACTTAATTCAAAAATTCTCATGACTCTTATCTTTTTTTTAACAGAGTGTAGTGCCCCAAAGTTTAGGAAGTAAAATCATCAGCTACCAGTCGTCTGTACCAGGAAGCCAAAGGGCTTTGAGACCATTCAATGCAAAGGATGATCAAGTCACTCCTCAGTTGGCCACTGCGTCCAGACCAGTTGCGTTCACCCATCCTGGGAACAATTACTAAGCATCCCCCATGTTCTACACATCATGAGAGACCTTCACTTGAATTATTATATTTCCAGTTTATGGCTCTCTGCCTTTTCTGAAGCAGAGAAGTATCAGATATCCAAATACACTGCTACCGATAAAATAGTAATAGTTATATCAAGAACAACTGATATGTCCTGCCTCACACCATGCACCACACCTTACCATAAGCACCTTATCTGCATTATCTAATTTAATCCTCACAAAACCTCATGAGGCTGACTGAGTCCTTATCTCTATTTTAACAGATGGATAACCCAAGGATCTGAGAGTAGGCAGGCAACTGGCTGACAGAACTACCAATAGGAAGCCATAGAACCCAGACTCAATGCCAGGTCTGCCTGGCTCCAGATTCCACTCTCAGACCTCCGCACCTTACTGCTTACCATATAGCAGGTTTTATTCATAGTATCTCATATAAAGCTGGAAATGAGGGGAAGTTTGACTTTTTAAAATCAACACGTAAAAAAGGAAAGATAAAACTTCTTTCCTGTGGCTGTCTGAGAAGCAACTGCCAAATCAAAAGAGGACCTTGCAAGTGTGTAGAGAAGGAATGTGTCAACAGAGCGGAAAACATCAAAAATAAAATGTGGGGCAGAAGAGCAAAACTTTGCACCGCCTCTTCCATATTATCCATCAACACTTCAGTCACTACAGAGGATATTATTAGTTTAGCAGGACTCATTATAACCTGAAGGGAATGCCCTTTGTGGCTCTACTCCCATAATCACAAAGCACATGAGTGTCATTATAAACACAACTTCTGGGATGTCTCGAATATGGGAAGCAGATTCCTTAGAAACACAGTAAGCACTCCATTGGAAAGGGATGTCTCCAGTTGTTATGGATAAAATGCCATGTATCTATATCACACCATATGAATATAGCACGTGTCAATTAAGTTGTTCCAAGATTATTATTAGAAACCTGATCGTTTCTGGGTGAATTAATCAAGACCGGTTTCTATGCCCACTGGGCCAAGGGATAAATGTACCAGAGTAAATTTGTGCAGTTAATAATATCAATTTATGAGGCTCTTTGGCAGCCAGCTGGCTTTTTTGTGGGTCACCCACCCTCCCCCACCAAGCTGTTTCCTCTTCTTGGAAAGCCCCAAGAGCGTGTATTACTGTCCCATGGCAAAACCGAGAAAGTGATGCTCCAAGGGCTTTAACAACTTGCTGAGCTCTGCACAGGTGATGTAATGAACTCTACAGAAGAACAGGCACAGGCCATATAGCAGCCAAGAATGAACCAGGGGCACTGTTCTTCCCACCTGCCACCAACTACAAAGATCTCCACTGACACTGGAGCTTTCTGTTCTTAGGGCCTAAGTGGGGGCTCCATACTCGCTTCTCTCAAGAGCTTTCTTTCTTACCTTCCCACATCTCAGCAGTTTAAAATATTTTGACATATCTCACCTGCCTTCCCCTCCATCCTTCTCCTTACCATTCTTGCTCTTTCTCTCACCTCTCTCCCACGGAAGTCTGATACAGCAGAAGGATGAGGTGAGAGTGGTGGGGAAGACAGGAGAACTCTCCACCTTCCTTCGAAACTAGAGTCATGGCTTTAATTTCTGGCTCTGCCTTGTCTTCAGTTCTCTTCCCCCAATGCTGACGGCATCCACTCCACCTGTTATTTTTAGCCTGTGCTTGGCTCAATGTGCTAAGTCCTGACCACAGATGCTACTGAAGTGACATCAGTGACAGCATGCATCCCAGCAAGCCTCACTGTCATGGTCAGCCTTTCCAGCCTTCCTGTTTCATCAATGTTCAAAGATGGCTCTTTCTCGCTTCACCGAACTCCAGCAGACAGAGCTTCAACACTCTGTCCTCCCCTGGCCTCTCCCTGGAAGAGCCACCTGCAGAGGGAAAGGCCTTGGCAGGTAGGCTCAGATGGAAAAAGGTGGTCTTGCCTAAACCGCCACTCCTGAACAAACCTTCCCCGGATGGAGCATTCACCTGCAGTGGCAGAGGAACCCTGCTGCTTCTGGCGATACCTTTCCTGCCATGTAGCAAATGCAAAATTCTGGAAATAATATTCTATTTCATTCAAATTCTTTTCTTAAAAATAAAATGACAAGAATAAATGTGTCTTTACCTGGAACAAAGCTTCCCTGGACCACCTCCTTGTACGCCCACCAGCCTTCATGGATTTTTGGTGAATTCTGTTGAGCTAAAAGGGGGAAGAGAGGAAGAGAGATTAAGAGAATAGCAGACAATCCTTTGGTCCTGGCCACGTAAGAAGGGTGAATAGACATACAGTACTCCTTTTCTACCCACAAGCCATCCAGCATCCCTCCCTCTTCTTTTCTTTAAAACAGATTATTAACCTGTAAATATACTGTCATTGCGTTTTTATACAAAGCACTCAAGAGAGGTCTATTGAAGAGAAGTAGACAGTAATTATGTATTTAAGCCTATCTGAATTCCCCCATCACTTGTCTCTACCTCTGAATCACCTCTTTTCCACACCTGCCCCTACACTCATGTACACACACATGCACGTACACACACACACACACACACACACACACACACCACTCAGATTGAGGCTGATCCCATGCACAAGCCAGGCAAGAACTCTCCATGTGCACAAACCCCTTAGGAACAGAGAGGGCATAAGGCATTTGCTAAAAGGGCTAGGCTAAAAGAGGGAAAGGTGCAATTGGCCAGCTTTCCTCAGGTTCCAGGAAAATGAAAACAAGAATATAAACAATCATGGTGAGAGGTTTTGACACCATGAAGAGAAAAAATGGAAAGCCCAAGTAACTGGGACAGAGCATAGGGATCTGTGAGCTCATGCTGACGTGATCTCAGGATAATCTCTGACCTTATGACAGATGGTGGGTGAATTGGGGCGATTCTATTACATGTGGGTATACACCCCAAAGCGCAGATAATACAGACTTGTGTGGATCCCTTTACTACTGAACAGTATTCATATTTCAGCTTCCCTTCACACTGGAAGAAAATAAGGTCATTTCAACCATATTTGTAATCTGGCAAGTAAATAGAAATGTTAAACCTTGACTTTTATTTCCTTTCTTTAAATCTTATTCTTTTTTTCAGTCTCCTTCAGACTCATCATTCTGAGTTAGAGATAATGACACAAGACAATGTGTCTGAAAGCACAGTTTTGTGTAGAGAAAGGATTTGCCAAATTAAACTTCATCTTCCATATAAGCTCCAGCTGCTTAGATCCAAGTGTCTTCCCAGAGTGAAGATACTTTTTCTGCCTATGACCTTAAGGCCCCTGAGGCTTGCAGCTCTGTGATGAAGAAGGGTTTATAACACAGGATGAGTGAAAGAGAAGCCAACTCCTTCTGGAGTTGACAATGAGGTTTGGTGTCTTCAGACACGACCAGAACAGGAACAAAGAACCTATTGAAGGCTCTGGAAAGGTATCACCTTGGAAGTCACCCAGTACAAATCTAGGGCTTTGGGATGCATCAAAGTACCCTGGGTTACCCAGTACCCCACTTCCGGGTGGAGTGGATAGAGAGCTCAGATGTTCCTACAGCCCTGGAGGAAGCCCTAAAGGCAGGGGAGTTGAAAGCCAGTGCATCTGTCCTGGGGCAGCAGGCAGGAAGTGGCCTCAAAGCAGAGGCTGCAATGGCTTTGTCCAGCCAAGGACAACAGAGTTAACAGAGACTCCACGTATTTGTGTCACTAGGGAAAGACAAGGAGATTTGAAGTCAGCCAGGAAATCTTTACATCTGATCAAGTTGAGAAACCAGATCAAGACTTACATGGTTGGAAAGTTTACCAAGTAGGTGGACAAAGGACACTTCTCAGGTTCAGCACAATTCTGATGCCTCCTCTGAGACCTGACATTGCCGGATCCACTCTTACCCTCCTTCCCAGCTCACGGGAGGGAAAGAAGGGAATGCCAGAGGCTCAGAAATCTATGAGATCAGATTCACCTAATGTACTCAGACCCAGGGGCTCATTTTTGAAACATTTTGTAACGCTCGCCTTGATAAGTAAATAAAACTTATAGGCAGTACATTCTATAAAAGAAAGAAAGAAAGAAAGAAAGAAAGAAAGAAAGAAAGAAAGAAAGAAAGAAAGAAAGAAAGAAAGAAAAACAACTCTGATATTTCACTAAACCTCAGCTCAACTCTGCTGCACATGAAGCATGTCCCAAGCCTGGAAGAAATAACACACATCTGAAAGCCCAAAAGTATTGGATGGCAAACATCACCTGACAGCTTTGCATTACAGATAAGCCAGGATTGATTTTCCCTACCAAAAAAGACAAGAATTTCTGAGTTTTATAAAAAGGCACCAAATTTTATCCAATCAGGATTGTTGCCTGTCTTGAACAATTTTAACCATAAATGCAGCTTGCTTGCTCTTTCTTTTGCTTGCTTGCTTTTTAATATGGCCTTCTTTCTTTATTCTCAGAGGTAGTTGTTGGGAAAACCATAGTTTCTTGTATATATTTATCATTACAAGTAAAGATCTGCACAGCACTAAAAACTGTTTTATATTAAATATTTTTACCAAGCTGTTTTACAAAAACCTTTGTTGCTAGTACTTACACACATCCATTTCAAAAACTAACGTAGTGCTTTAGCTATAATGTAAAGGATAAATGTAATTCGAAATAATATATATTTGTGTATGCTTGAGCCTGACGCATTAGAACGGACACTGGTAAATGATCATCTACTAAACAAAGATGGCCCACTGACTGTTTTGGTACCAGTCAAGAGCTAAGAATGGTTTTGCATTTTTAAGTAGTTAAGAAAATAAAAAAGGATGTCTTGTGACATGTGAAAATTATATTAAATGGAAATTTCAGTGTCTATAAATAAAGTTTTATTGAAACACAGCCATGCCCACCTATTTACATATTGCCTATGGCTGCTTTCTCACTAGAATGGCAGAGTTGAATAATTGTGACAGAAACCAAATGGCCTGCAAAACTTAAAATATCTCCTATATGGCTCTTTACAGAAAGTTTGCTGATAGTTAATTTACACACATAATTTCAAAAAACAACACAGTGTAATGCTTTACCTGTAATACAAAGGATTAATGCATAATCTGTAATAAAAAATATATATTTCAGTTTATAAATACTTGGTTGTTATGCACCAGAAGAATGAAGAAGTTGGATGCTTGATTGAAACAGGAACAAATAATACGGTGGTGCTGTATCTGGGAGGCCATGATCCACAGGTGGCATTGCTCTTGGTAGTCTGATTTTCCAAAATACTCAACAACTCTTGGTAAAGTTCAGAACAAAATAAAGTACCATCTTCCCTTGATATACACAGTATTTGCACTGCCGAAGAACAGGGCATACTAAAACTATGTAAGAGATATTCTGTTCATAGGCAACATGGAGTTTGTAAGTTCAGATAAATAAAAATTTGTCACTCACTTGAATGTCTGCTGGGACATGGGACAACGTATCACTGTCTGAAACCGTCAAATACGTTACAGAGCATATTCTCTGCCCACCCTGACCCAGTTGGTGTCAAATGCAGTATCTTTCATTAAAACAATCTCACCATGCCCTTCTTGACAGTCATTGACCTAATGGGATTATTTATAGCACTATTTACATATGCTAAATGAGTGAGGATAAAACATCATGTTGAATACTGATCAGAGGAGACTGTTTTCCCTAAAGGTCTATCTGAATTGTAGTGTCAAGTCCACATGTCATCACCGCGTTGTATATTCAAGTATTTTTTCTGCTTTTTCCTGCCATTTGACCATATCCTCAAGAAACTATCATTTCCAGTGAGGAAGAAAGAGAAAGCAAAGATGTTTGCTCTTAAGACGACCACAAAGGAAAGCTGATTCCAACACAGTCCTGAGTAAACTAGTCGACTAAGTTTTCAGATTTGTAGATACATTCATATTCTCTCTCTCTCTTCTCTCTGTGCACTCCCCCCCACCCCCCAGCCACACACAGAGGCCGTTTAAGGAAGACCTATCAGTCTGACTGAAGCACTGATTTAAGAGATGTGATTTAAAAGGTAGAAGAAAATAAAGTCTTTGGATAATTAAGGGTATTGCAACTGACAAATGTATCACTGAAAGCTTCTGTCCCATTCAGAAGGCTGCAAAAAGCCTTGCTCTCCCTTCATTCCTCCTCGGCCAGCCCATCCATTCAGAAGTGAAATTATGTAAGACTTTAATAGGCGGCAAGACAATCAGATCATCTGAATGAAGTCTGTTATAATGATAGAACTGCATAGTCTCTGTTTGCTTTCTTTGACATGCCTTGTGAAGGATCCAAACTCGCCCTGCAAAAATCCATCAGCCTGAGCTGAGCCCACTTGCTGTCCATCAATTACAAAATACGATGCCTGCAGGCTAGATTTGAAGAAAAGCAAGGTGCTTTATATAATGTGTTTTCAAATGCCCTTGTATGCCCTGTCTGGCCTCATACTGTTGGGCAATGTGGAAAGACAGGACAGCACATTGTAAACGCACCTCATTGAAAGCCCTGCTACAGTAACCATGAGTGTTGCAACAGAGCTGAGGGAGAAATACTGGCTTTCCATTTTAAATCTTCCTAGCCAGATCCTCCATTATCACCTGTTGTTTACATCTGATACCCAGTGAGTGGAGAGCCGGTTGAGAATTCCTCACAGCAAACAGGTGAACAGAAAGCAGCCTTAGCTGCTGCAGCACTCTGCCGGTGGATAGGATTTCTTTACTTAACGTGCAGCCAGCCCTTGGGAAAGATCCAGGTGTCTAATCAAAAAAAATTGTGTTGACAGTAAAAGCTGTCATCCCTGCCAGATGAGGAGAGATATACATAGCAAGGGCCCCTCTCTTGATAGTAAGGAAAACATATTTCAATGTTATTCTCCTTTTTTTCATTGTGGCAGTTTGAGAACTTGTGAGTTTCAAAAGAAAACTCAGAATCTCCGCATTTGGAAAGAGACACAGAATTCATTGCTCCAATCTCCTTCTGGGCATTTGAGGAAATTGACGAACAGAAGAGGGCCGCCACTAAAAAGAAAAAAAAATGTATATGGTGTCTTAGAACAAGAGTCAGCAAACTTTTTCTGTAAATGGCCAGATAATAAATATTGGAGGCTTTGAAGGCCATTCAGTCCCTGTCCCCACTACTCCTCTGTGCCACTGTAGTCCAAAAGCAGCCAGGGACTATATATAAATGAATGGCTGTAGCTATGTGCCAGTAAAATGCATTTACAAACACAGACAGAGGGCTGGATTTGGTCTGCGGTGGGCAGCACTGTGCTGATTCCTGTCTTAGAGCTAGGAACCATTTTTGTCATCTAGTTCTGCTTCCCTGCTCAAACATTCAGAGGTGAGCTACTTTAAAAGGAAAATTAGAAAGAATTTGGAAGGAAATGAGTTTCTAATTACAAGTAAATGGCATCTGATCGATAAGCACTGTAGAACGCATGTATAATCCTAAATCTTTTCCAAACTCCCTGAAATTGATCACCAGAGTCTACACAAAATACCACCATGCCCCATCCAAGTCCATTTCCTCTGGGCTAAACCATCAAACTTGTAGGGACCTCATATAAACATGCCAGTCCACACCCTCATGCTGGGTTTTTCAAACAGTCATTAAGGAACAGACTGATTCCTAAAACCCTTCTTACCCTTCCCATACATCTATAAAGCATGTTTCTGGATGACTCATGGGATTCTCAACTGTTTCCATAGATAGAGTAATTATGTTTTCACACGCTAATTCCCTCACATCATTTTGAGATGAACTTTTGCAACTCTCCCCTCGCTCTATATTTTCAACCCTATCACCACCTAACACCTAACACCTAACATCTTGTATTCAGAGAAAACACAATCATGGACCATCTCCATGTGGAAATTACAGTGGCTTCTTGACCTAATGGAAAAGAAAACTCAAGAGCAACAATTGAGAGTACCCTGGTGTGGTGGCGGAGGAAATGGCACAAGATGGAACAGAAGAGCCCTCACCAAGGGATCTGCAGGAGAAGGGCAATGGCTTGATAAAACTTCAGTCAACAGGCACCTAACCGTGAGCATGCACATTGCAAAAAGTGTACTTCCAAGCCCTTGGTCAGTACAATGTTATCTGTGCCAGGTGGTCTAGGACAAGGGGAGATGGAACCAAATATAGGGGAGAGGCAGTTAGAGTCTAGGGACTACTGTGTTACTTAGTTTTAATGGGATGTGAGGAGTCCTGAAGAGTAGCTTCCTTAGGAAACGCCTTTTCTCTGCCTAGGAGGTAACATAAGGAAGGACACACCGAGCCTGTTGGATCAGAACACCAGATGTTAGAAGGTGAAAAAAAAAAAAAAGCCGTGCTATCACTGGATGCAGGATGCAAAATGTCACACTCCCTATCCCCACGACAATCACTGTTTTCCCTTAAAGGGTCAAGCCTGTCCCCTACACGGGAAGCAGGAACAGAGAAGAGCATGGATCACCAGAGGAAATGGAAATGGCCATCCTGGTACACTGCACGGCCCCCCTGGACCTGCCAGGGATAATGCTCTTGCCAAGTGCTTGACTTTTATACATGGCGTAGGTCTCTCCCTCCTCCATGCACCTGTCATATTATGTTATCCTCCATGTGGGCACTGAGATCATGCTCCACACTTATCTGGTTCCATGTCATTCTTTCACAGTCAACTGTAACTTTCTTGAGGCCAGAAAACATGTCTTCTCTTGAAATCCCATGATTTGCGCAAAGCTCGGTCCACAAGAGGTGCCCAACAAAGCTGGAGGAGTGCGTGAAAAATGCTGTGTCAAGCGGAACATGATATACAAAATTGCGGTGCAGCTCAAACAGTCCTTGGGAGGTTGTAGTTTATATCCAAAGACTTGTTGGTGTGATGCCTGTATCTGTGGCAATGGGAACGTCCACAGAAGCGTGTTGAAGTTGGCTGACAGGCCCACACTCACTTGACAGATGGAAGGGCACCAGGAGCTGACACTCTGCCTAGAGAAATCAAAGCCACAGCAGACCGTTATCTGGCTCAACGTGTTTCATTGAAAAGTATGGTGGGGGCTGGGGGTGATACTCTACCTGAGGGTACTTACATCTGTGCCATTCTTTACATTTTTTTTAAGTTGTGAGAAAAGGGTGAGACTCCTCTCTATCCCCCTATCCGACGTGACCCCCATTTACCATAAAAACTAGACAGAACACTCAGACCAAGGATTGCACTGGCTAACTGAGCCACAAAATGACTGTTCCAAGCACAGAAATCACACATAAGCCAGAATCACCTTGCACATTCGGTCAGACTCCAGCAAGCTGGCATTAACATTGTATGTGCATTGGGAGAGTAAGAAAAAAAAAACAACTCGGTGGTAGAACGGACTGTATTACTTTCACCTAAATGACTCAGAATGAAATGGCAATCAAGAGGTTCAAATGTAGCTATAGTCAAAAATCAATGAAAGGAGGGTGTCTGGGTGGCTCAGTCGGTTAAGCATCTGACTCTTGATTTCAGCTCAGGTCATAATCATGAGATCGAGACCTCTGTGCTGACAGCACAGAGCTTGCTTGGGATTCTCTCTCTCCCTCTCTCTCTCTCTGTCCTTCCCTTGCTTGCATGTGCAATCTCTCTCTCTCAAAATAAATAAACATTTTTAAAAAATCAACATGAGGAAAAGTCCCTAACATGGATGATTTTTAGCCCCTCTAACTGGTATTCTAGAATCCCTGCCATTTGGATTTACCAGTCTGAGCTCATTTCACATAATCTTTACAAAATTTCTGCTCTACCTGCTGTCCCCAAGTATTCCTGTTTACTACTCTTCTCACACCTTTGCTTTTGCCTTTTTGTTTTACTGCCTGGAATTCTCTCTTTATCTACTTCTTGACTAGCCTTACTTGATTCTCAAAGCCTCACCAATTTGCCCTCTTTTCAAGAAATTATTCCTGATCATTTTAGTTCCACTGTGATCCCTCACTTCCCTGAATTTCAGCATGTTAGTGTCTCATTTGTCACTTTCATTATTTCAACAAACATCACTGAGTACCTGTGTTTGTGAGGCAGTGTTCTAAGCATCGAACATACAAAGTTCCTGTTTTCCAAGGACTTGTAATCTATTGGAGGGGATAGAAAAAAAAAACACAAGTAACTAAATTAAACTATAAGGAGAACATTATGTACAGAAAGTATTCTGCAGTATAATCAAAGATTAGGACAAGACAGACTTTAGATTGTGTGACAGTTGATGGCCTTTGAGATTATGATACTTAATCTGAGATTTAAATGACAAAAAAGATATGGCCTCCTGAAAATGAATAGCACTAGTATTTCAAGTGGATTCAAAGGCCCTAAGGAGGCAGAAGGAACTTTTCAAGAGACAGAAAAGTAGCCATTAGGGGTGAACAACAGTAGATGCATGGAAAGAGAGGTTTAAGATGAAGCTGATGATTTAGGTTGCGGTCCAGAAGAAAGGTGGCAGTGGCTTCAACTAGGATCATGTTGGTGAAAACAGAAGTGGATGGACACCATATGATTTAAAGGAAGACTGAAGAGAACAGCCTGATGGAAAGAATGAGGGAAGTTAAAGACCACAGATCAAAGAGAGCTCCTACCTTTCTAAAAAAGTTTTTTTTAATGTTTATTTTTGAAAGAGAGAGACATCATGAGCAGGGGAGGAGTAGAGAGAGAGGGAGACACAGAATCCAAAGCAGGCTCCAGGCTCCCAGCTGTCAGCATAGAGACCAATGCAGGGCTCACACCCATGAACCATGAGATCATGACTTGAGCTGAAGTCGGACACTTAACTGACTAAGCCACCCAGGCTCCCAGAGAGCTCCTACCTTTTTTGACCTGAGTGATTCAATGTTGACAGTTATTGAGATAACAAAGGAGATGGGGGAGGAGTATCATTGCAGCATGAAGGAAAGTCAAAAGTTCCATTTGAGTGGCACCTGGGTGGCTCAGTGGGTTAAGTGTCTGACTCTTGGTTTCAGCTCAGTTCACCATCTCACGGTTCGGGAGTTCAAGACCCACGTGGGGCTCTGCATTAACAGTGCAGAACCTGCCTGGATCCTCTCTCTCCCTCTCTCTCTGCCCCTCCCTCACTCGTTCTTTCTTTCTTTCTCTCTCTCTCAAAATAAATAAACTTAAAAAAAAGGAGTTCCACTTGAGATGGTGAATGAGCATTTACACAGAGGTGTCAGGTAGGTGGCTGGATAGAAAAGGAATTCTGAAGAGTCAAAGTGGGATATGCATTTATGACTCTTTGACATATAAATGATATTTAAAACACTGAGTTTAGAAGAGGTCACCAAGAAGAATGTGAAAATGTAAAGAGAGAGACCAAAAGGGACAGAGAATAGAGCTCTGGGATGTTCAATATTTAGAGGTTGAACTGAAGAGGAAAATCTGAGAAAAGATTGAGAGGGACAGGCCGTTAAGGGTAGAGACAAAAAAGAAACAAGAGAGAAAAATAGTAGTCTGGTGCTATTCCTTGTTATCTTTATTTACTTTCTCTTGTTAGATAGATAGATAGATAGATAGACAGATGTAGATATAGATAGATACATTTTAGAATATTTTTAATTTCATAGAAAAATTACAAAGATAGACGCTTCCCACATAAGCTCACACTCAATCTCTGTTATTATCTCTATCCTTCATCAGTATCTTTGTCACAATTAGTGAAACAGTATCGATACGTTAGTAGTAACTAATGTCCACACTCTATTCAGATGTCCTGTATTGTCTAACCTGAAGTCCTTTCCCTGTTCCGGGATCCCATCAGGATCCCACATTCCACTTAGCTGTCATGTCTCCTTAGGCTTCTCATGGCTGCAGCAATTTCCTCATATACTTTTAATTTGTGGCTTCTGACGGCCCTGTCTCCCTAACTAAATTAAAACCATCTCAAGGGTAAATCTTGTGCCTCGTCTACTCTAACATAACACATGTAATAGGTGCCCTGGGCATGCTGTTTAATAAATATCTGTTTAACAAACCTAGGAAGGGGGCGAGAGAGACAGGTGAAGCTCCATTTAGAAATGCCATTCACAAGTTTTCTAGGAATACCCACCCTTCAGAATCCTTGCCATTTTCCCTAAGGTAAGTTTAATGGTAAAGAGTCATGAGAACTTAAGAACCATGTCACTCAAATAATAACAACAGTAGAACACAAAAGAAAAGGGATGAAAAAAATCTCTCATCTATGTGAGACTGTAGCTGTAATTTCGTTTTCTGCTTCTCTCACCAAACATCACTTCCTGAGTTGTTTTCTTCTTGTTGTTAATGTCTTTTTTGATAGTCCTTGTAGTGGATATGCCATAATTCCTCCATTATGCCCTTCCAGTGGGCTATCTGGTTATTTGAATACTGCAGTTCTTTTTTTTTTTTATTTATTTATTTATTTATTTATTTATTTTTTTAATTTTTTTTTTCAACGTTTATTTATTTTTGGGACAGAGAGAGACAGAGCATGAACGGGGGAGGGGCAGAGAGAGAGGGAGACACAGAATCGGAAACAGGCTCCAGGCTCTGAGCCATCAGCCCAGAGCCCGACGCGGGGCTCGAACTCACGGACCACGAGATCGTGACCTGGCTGAAGTCGGACGCTTAACCGACTGCGCCACCCAGGCGCCCCATGAATACTGCAGTTCTTTAAGTCCAGAGTTTCCCCTGCTCCCCTTTTAGAATCTTAATCTTCAAGTGCAGCATACCAAAATCAAGGTCAAAGGACAAAGCATACGTTTGTTAACTTACCTGGTAAAAAAAAAAAATGTATAGCGATTTGCATTCCCATAGTAATGTAAGTGATTATTTTTAAGGGGAAATTCTGGGGTAACTTCAAGACAAATAAATAATGATAGAATAATTCTAATCTAACTGAAAAGCAAATTTGACCTCTGACAAATAGGCAACTATCAAGAAGCACTGTAACTCTGTCTAAAAAAGGATTGTTTTCCATCACAAATTCATGTTATGAACATTTCATTGAAGTCAGGACACATTTTGTATTCCATTTTTTTACTATTATTTATCATCTTGGAATCAGGTATAGATGTATTTTCCATAAATATTATAGATCAATTTGGTAGTAAGTTCCTGTCCATGTTTTAAAACAGCTGGAGGAAACTTCAGACCTCAAACGTTCAAGTCCACCCCCAGATGCACCCTGCATCCTCTGCCCCCCATCAGAAGAAGGTAAATGTGTGTGTGTTGTATTCAGAATACTAAAAGGGTATTGATACAATGAAACAATTTTTATTTTATTCTATTTTTTAAAAATTGTTTAATGTTTACTTATCTTTGAGAGAGAAATGGAGTGTAAGCAGGATAAGGGCAGAGAGAAAGGAAGACACAGAATCCGAAGCAGGCTCCAGGCTCTGAGCTGTAAGCACAAAGCCCGACGCAGGGCTCTTAACCCACAAACCATGAGATCACGACCTGAGCTGACGTTGGATGCTCAATCAACTGAGCCACCCAGGCACCCCATGCAATGAAACAATTTTTAAACTGCAGTTGATAAACGACTGGTAATTCCTAAAATCAATGAGTTAGTCAATTTTGGGATTAATCTCATTTCATACAAAACTTTCAATCAAAACGAGTAGCTTTGATTGAGACTAAAACTTCCTCCTCTCTCTCTTTAACTTGAATTCAGCAGGGCTAAGTCAAATGAAAAGAAAGAAACAGAGTTGTTGGTTGTCTTTTGAGAAATAGTGTGAAATCAAGGAAAATGTGCAGCATCCTGGAGTTGAGTCCCAAATTTACTACTAAATTTTGTGTCACTCTGGGCAAATTATTTCACTTTTAAATGTGCAGCTAAAACACACACACACACACACACACACACACACACACACACACTCACACACTACATACCTCGGTGTCCTTATCTGAACATTGGGAATAAATATCTTGAAGGACTGTCAGAAATACTAAATATACTCATGTATATAAGACAATACTTTATGCTCAATAAGTAGCACGCAATCAATACTTGTATTCTTTGATGGCAGTGGCAGTGGTATTGGTGGGGAGGGGAGTGCAACCAGGGACAGCATGGGAATCTAGCAAAAGGAAAAAGGCAGAAAATGCTTGGGAAAAGGAATCAGAGGCTATGGCATAATTTCACTTGAATCTGGTTGAAGTTAAAAAAAAAAAATCACAGCCTAAAGAAGCATTGATCTGCATTCTCCATTCTCTAAATTCTGAGCCAACTCCTGGAAGGTAAAAGCTGGCCCTGCTAGACTGAGGAAGAGCTCAGGAGCACCTGAAGACACTTAGAGCATTTGCAAGTCAAAGCGCAGCTAGCCATCTGTGGCAACAGGGCAGGAGACCTGGAGCAGGAAAACACGGATTCTGGGAACTCATGTGGGGAGCCTATGCTATTCACTGGGACAAAGCCTAGCCAAGCCCAAGGCCCAATGGGCTGTATGGAAAGCAGACAAAATGACCCTCCGCGATCAATTAGCCAGGGTGGGACAGAAGGTCAGGTCCAAACCTTAGGAAAAGGCCAGAATGGTTTTATTAATTTATTTTTCTCATGTAGAAGCAGCTCATTATCTTTTTGTGCTTCTTTTCCTTCTTTTCAGGTTCTGATCCACTGCCTGTGTGCTGATCGTGCACTACGTAACAGGGACGGTCACACACTTTAAGTGGTGGGGCCAGTGAGTTAGGAGCAGATCTGGGCTGTGTAGATGGGCCAAACTAGAGTTTCATTGTTTAAGTTTATTTATTTATTTTGAGAGAGAGCGAGCAAGCGAGCGTGAGCAACGGTGGGGCAGAGAGAGGCGGAGACAGAGAGAATCCCAAGCAGAATCTGGACGCGGGGCTTGAACTCATGAACCTTGAGATCATGACCTGAGCTGAAACCAAGCGTCAGACACTTAAGGGATTGAACCACCCAGGCACCCTTCATTTGTTTGAGTTTCGTTATTGAAATAACAAAGATGAAAGTTAAGTGTGAAATTCCAATTGCCTAGAGAGTTGTAACTGGAAAGACTTGATCATTCTACCCACTGCAGCTACAATTTCAGTGAAACTCAAAAACTTCTATTCCTCTCCTGCATGTTTCATCCCGCTTTCACTCAACCTCTTCAGTGGCTCACTCAATAGTCGTACTGCTTTCTTCCAGAACCTCATGACCACAACAGTTGTGTTTTGCAGCTATGGCAAACACAGTATAAATACTGTCCCAATATCCATTTTCCTTTTCTCCCTTTACAAGAGAAGCCCTGGTTTTTAGAAAGGCACATGACTTCTCAGAATAAAGACATTCATTCCCCTTCCTCCCTTGTAGCTATGGACATGTGACTAAGTTCTGGCCAATGAGATCTTAGTGTGTAAGACATCCAGGAAATATTAAAGGGAAATGCTATGCCTCTTCTCACCCCTTCTGGCAGGCTGGAGTGTGCATTGGATGGCAAGACCTCAAGCTGCCCTCTGAACCATGAAACAAAAGCCTCGCTTCCAGTAACAAGATAGAAGGAGCTGGAATCCCTATACTGACTACATTCACAAGGAAGGAAATTTCCATCTTATTTGGTATTTTCTGTCACTCACAGCTGAAATGAATCCCAACCTATACGTACCCACCTCCAATAAGAAGGAATTAAGACATTGATTCTACTCCCACTATAGCTCTAATTCATCCTTTCCTATACATTTATGGTGCCCTGACACAAGTATTAGAAACAGGACCTCAATAATTACTTATGTGGGCAATTACAACTGCCTCATCACATGACTTTCCCCATCTCTACCTACCCCACTATTAAGATCGCTCCCCCTAGAGCAATGTTTTGCTCCTGTCTTTTATTGACCCTTCAAAAATCTTCAACAACTCCAACTATTTACAAAACAATGTCCAAACTAGATCACCACCACACCCCTTCAATGGCTCTCACTGGTTACACAGTAGTGGGGAGGTGTCCTAGTGAAACTTTCAATGCCCTGTGTGGTGTGGTTAATTTATCTGTTCTTTTAACACTCCCTCTAATCCGGAGAGCCTGGGTGGCTCAGTAGGTTAAGCGTCCGACTTCGGCTTGGGTCATGATCTCACGGTTTGTGGGTTCAAGCCCCACATTGGGCTCTGTGCGGACAGCTCAGAGCCTGGAGCCTGCTTTGGATTCTGTGTCTTCCTCTCTCTACCCCAACCCTGCTCATACTCTGTCTCTCTCTCAAAAATAAATAAACGTTAAAAAAAAACAACAACTCTAATCTCCTTTGGGGATCTTTCCTCTGTGCTCTCAGAGCATTTATTACATACTTCTGCTTCATCATATCTACTATTTGCTTAACGTATCTCTTCATGGGTTTGTCTTCCAGTTCCCAATAAATATTTCTGAGCTGAAGTAAGTTTAGACATTTGTTTTTCACCTACTGCCTCTGTGTCTTAGACTGAACTATCTCTGCTCTTGTTTATGTGTGTCAAATGCTCATGCTCTTTATTTTCCCTGTAACATCAATCATTTTCTCCATGACATATCCAAAGTAAATCAATTCTTCAAATATCAGCTCAAAGACCACTTTCTCCTTGAAAACTTCCATGTTCCATCCAGCTGCAGGGAGGTTTTATCATCTGTGAAGTTTACTACCGGTGTATGTACAATTTATTTCATTTCTATCCAGTTCAACATGATTCAATTCAATCCAATCCAAAAAATGGTTAGAATGCAATCTGTATTTGACTACCTATTCTTGGTTTTTATTTTGGAGAGGCTCACAGTTCAGTAAGAAAGAGACGTTTTTAACATATCTGAGGCTAACATCTATGCAGTGCATTCGTTAAGATAATGCTACTGATGATAATGTTAGTTTACCTACTATAACAGGTAATCTCTAAATTTTTCTTAATGTTTATTTATTTTTAAGAGAGAGAGCCAGTATGAGTGGGGAGGGGCAGAGAAGGGAGACAGAGAATCTGAAGCAGGCCCCAGGCTCTGAGCTGTCAGCACAGAGCCCTACAAGGGGCTTGAACTCACAAACTGCGAGATCATGACCTGACCCAAAGTTGGGTGCTTAACCGACTGAGCCACCCAGGCGCCCCATGTAACAGGTAATCTCTTAAACCTCAGTGGCGTAGTTCAAATTCATTTTTCCCACGTGCGAAATCCTAAGCTGGGTGCAGGGCCCAGGCTCCTTCTTCCTTGTAGCTCTGCTATCTGCACTATCCACCAAGCTGTGCCCATCAGGCCAGAAGGGAGAAGACCGTAGGATAGCTCTCATAAGCTGTTCTTGTGGCAGAAGCCTGGAAATGAGGCCTGTTCCTTCTGTGCACATTTCATTGACTAGAACTTCATCTTCTGAACATACCTAAATGTAAAGGGGGCCAGGGCAATGTTGTCTAGTTGTAGACTAAATCATGGTGTTTGACTGGATAGAACTCAGGTAAGTCTTGTGGAACCCTCCATATCCCTCAGGCATACTAAAGAGAATTTGAAAGCTTCTGCATTCCCTGAGATGAACTAAGAAGGAACGGAAATACATTTGGGGGAATATATAGCCAGGATGGCTATAACTTTTAATTTGCTTAGGATATTCCCAATTTACCCTTGTTGTCTCAAAATAATTATAAATAAGATCCTCTTTTTTAAGGTCCTAAAGATGTTCCAGTTTAGATGGTAAGTTATACGGTTGTCCCTCCAGATAATAGCATCTGCCATATGTAGCAATGGCCATTGTGAGGAATCTGCCTACAGAGCATCTAGACTCGTGTGAGATCATCCACATATTGGCCAATATTTTGTCTCGTGTATGCTGTCCACCCTAAAGCAAGAATGTGTACCTTCTCCCTCCCCTCCTATACCCTCTTTCTCCTGCTTTCCTCATCACTATTTGCTACCTGACAAATCAATAAAACCAGTTTATCTGACCACAGAAAAGCCCCAATTACTGGCAACCTGATGACCCAGATCTTTTTCCTTTTATTTAAATGTTAGATGAAAGAAGCATATTTTAAAGAAATAAGCTTATTGAAGGTATTAAAGGCTGGGTTGTGACAGGGCTGAGTGGGGGGAGGGTTCTCCTTTCTCTGAGTAGCCTTTCTCTATCGGCAAATATTCAACATGAACCCCAGTTCCTTCCTCCTGTTCTATACAATGAGAATGGCTACTGGAATGAATTGTAGTGTAAGAGAGTGGATGTGATAAATTATAATTATTTTATAAACAAACTCCCTACTTACAACTTTTCTTCTAATTATACAGGCTAACCTGTTCAGAAGAATGAAGATATGACATAGAACAACGGATGTGGAAGAGAGCTTGGAAATCTTGTTTTTCTGCTTCCCTTGTTTATCAGATGGAGAAACTGAGGCCCAGAGGAGTTAAAGCCTTCAAAAGAGTGAATGGCAGGGAGCCAGTACTGTGACTTAAGACCTCTGGTGACCTATCTGTGGCTCTTCCAAACTTCATATAGAAGGATTTTCCGTGATTTGTAAAAGGAAAGATTCGTTTGTCAGTCCAGCAGAACATCCAGCCTCAGTTATTCTGGATTATTAGTTTGGCAGTCAGCAAATCCAAGGTTTCACCCAAGAAATCTGCAGCGGTGAGATTTTGGTCTTGTTAACCGGTGCAACGGGGTCCTGAAGCAGAACATGCACTCCGTGCCTAGGAAAGCCGAGTGTGGGGACAGAGTTTGACAAGACAGCTTCCTTGGTTCTGTGATCATTCGCCTTCAGAACTCCGTGCAACACGCTCAAGGTCTACTCACTTCTAAATCACAGATTATGATGAATGAAAAGAGACAACTGTGCTTTCTCTGAGATGCTTTCCAAAAGTTCATCTTTAAAGGAACAAAGGCAAATGTCCTTTAAAATGACTTCTTCCCCCCTCAGACGATAGGTTTTCTCAGACTTCCAGGAATGCGGAGAACATCCTATCTCTACTACGGATGTTGGATGTTACGTGCAGTCATTTAGTAACAAAAGCAAGAAAGGAAAACCCTTACAAACAAATACGGCTTTATCACACAAGCGAGGCAGATGCCATTCCTTAGAGCCGGGAGCACACTTGGCTTTCAGAAAGAAAGTCACTGAGCACAAACATGGAAAACTACACTAAGGATTATAAAGAGCTCAGTCAATAAAATTCCCCCATCATCCTGGCCAGATTTCCTCGGACCATATTTTGTTTAGAAAGGAAGCAAATGCCCTTTCATCATTAGTTAATGCTCTGCAATTCTACAAATCCACTTCCTTTGGAACATCCAGGGGCATGCAACCATAAATTTCAAAAGGTGGTCAAAAACAGACACAGTCTGTGTGCTGCAGAAGCAAATGCTGTGCTCTAATTTTCAAGGTCGAAAAGATTGGATTGGAAGAGTGAAGACATTCACATGAAATACACCAATGTTGACCTTAGCTGAGTTTCTGTGTCACTACCTTGTGCATGTATAGCTGCTAAACAGATGCTGGCTTGGGGCAGCGGAAGGTGCACAAAAGTGCCATTGAGGGGTCAGGACTGGCTGGCATTAGGTTGTGGGCTTGAGTTGTACTGGAAGGTGACTTAGCAGTCAAGAGTCAGCCAAGAGAAGAAAAGGTCATAATAATAGCTAACATTTAGGGGCGCCTGGGTGGCGCAGTCGGTTAAGCGTCCGACTTCAGCCAGGTCACGATCTCGCGGTCCGTGAGTTCGAGCCCCGCGTCAGGCTCCGGGCTGATGGCTCGGAGCCTGGAGCCTGTTTCCGATTCTGTGTCTCCCTCTCACTCTGCCCCTCCCCCGTTCATGCTCTGTCTCTCTCTGTCCCAAAAATAAATAAACATTGAAAAAAAAAAAATTAAAAAAAAAAATAATAGCTAACATTTAAATAGCTTTTAAAACTAGGCACTATTTAAGCACTTCATGTATATTGACTCATTAAACTCACATAGATCCTCTTTACTGTTAACTTTCATCTTTCCCATTTTACAGGTGAGGAAACCAAAATTAAAGACGTCAAGTAATTTGCCCAGGGTCTCTCTAATAATAAATGGTAGAGCTGAGACTTAACACACTCGAGCAGTCTGGCTCCAATGATTGGGCTCTTAACTACTATGCCCATTGCTTTTCAAGAGTCACAGGGAAAATATCACATTTATCTTTAGAGAACTCTAATAAAAAGAGATTGAGAGCTTGAGAGAGAGACAGAGAAAAGCTCATCAAATGCCAAGAGGTGAAACAGGACTTGAGATGACAGTAGAGATAAGAGGTCACCAAGACAGAAGAAACAGTTAGAAAAAGGGCAGGGGGGAGGCAAGAGGCCTCTAGCAAATAGCTGGCTCATGTTTAAAAAGGCCTCACATGGGGCGCCTGGGTGGCGCAGTCGGTTGAGCGTCCGACTTCAGCCAGGTCACGATCTCGCAGTCCGTGAGTTCGAGCCCCGCGTCGGGCTCTGGGCTGATGGCTCAGAGCCTGGAGCCTGTTTCCGATTCTGTGTCTCCCTCTCTCTCTGCCCCTCGCCCTTTCATGCTCTGTCTCTTTCTGTCCCAAAAATAAATAAACGTTGAAAAAAAAATTAAAAAAAAAAATAAAAAGGCCTCACGTAAGGGCGCCTGGGTGGCTCAGTTGGTTAAGCATCTGACTTGATTTCAGCTCAGGTCATGACCTTGCAGTCAAGGGATCGAGCCCCATGTGGGGCTCTGTACTGAGCGTGGAGCCTGCCTGGGATTCTTTCCCTTTCCCTCTGACCCTCCCTGACTCACACCCTTTCTCTCTCTCAAAATAAATAAATAAATATTTTTTTAAAAAGGCACAGGTGTAAAGGCACAGGTTCAGGTGGGCACTCAAGAAAAGACCTATTGCCCCTTCACCAAAGCTGTCCTCTCCTTGTCAGACTATTCCCTCACAACTATTCAGAAAACTAGTCATTCTTGTGAATAAACCTTTAGTGCACCTGTGCTTAATTCCTTCAAAAACATTTGAGAAGAATAGTTACTTGGGTCAAAGGGGAGAAATAACTTAAATCAATGGGTATTCCAAATCTAATCAGAAATAAAACAAGGACGATTAAAATAATGATGAGAAAGTAAAATCTACCATTTACTTGGTGACGGTAGCATGCCAGACACTCTCCTGGGTACTTCATATATAGCACTTCACTCAATCAAGTCAAATCTACAACACAGAAAACATTCTGGAGATTAAAATTCAAATACGTTATATAACTTATCCAAAGTCATAAGCTACTCAATGGCAGATGCAGGATTTAAATAAAGCTCACGGGTTTTACTAGCTATATTGTCTGGAAGCTCTGAACAATCAATAGAGGAGGACTGGGAGCCATAACCATATCTATAGAAAAGAAGTGGGGAAAAATCATTATTTGTACACCATATCTTGTCAAAAGAAATGTATTACTTCCAAAAAACCACCCCAAAAAAGCCATGAAGAAAATAATCTAGTAGAGTCAAGAACGGAGATAGAAGAACAGAGGGAGAGAGGCAGACAGAGAGAGACACACCCAGAGCAGGGGTCAGCGGAGGACCAAAGAAAATCATACAGATAGGAAAAAAAAACAAAATGGGAAAATAAATTTAAATTTATATTAGTCATCACTATAAATGTAAATGGATTACACTTAACTATTATAAGATACAGACTCTCACACTGGTTTAAAAATGAGACATTCTATATTCTAACAATATGCCTGAAATAAAATGACACAAAAAGACTGGAAGTTAAAGGGGCGCCTGGGTGGCTCAGTTAAGCTTCTGACTTTGGTTCAGGTCATGCATGATCTCACTCTTGTGAGTTCAAGCCCCGTGTTGGGCTCTGTGCAGACAGTTCAGAGCCTGGAGCTGGCTTTGGATTCTGTGTCTCTCTCTCTCTCCCTGCCTCTTCCCAATTTGTGCCCTCTCTCTCTCTCTCTCTCTCTATCTCTCTGTCTCTGTCTCAAAAGTAAATAAACATTAAAAAAAAAGACTGGAAGTGAACAATGAAAAGAACTCAAATACTCATCAATATAGCAATAGGTGAATCAACTGTCATATTTATATTTCAGAATGCCATACAGTAAGTAGTTCAAACAATTGAATTAGGTCTTTAAGTATCAGGATAGATCTAAAACTATATTAAATGAAAAAGCAATTTGTAAATGATAGTGATCATTTAAAGATATATAAAATATAACTTATATATGCCTACCCTAAAACTCACAAAATAAAACTATAAATTTTATGCATGCATGCATATATAATAAAATTATAAAAACACAGATCCACACTAACTTCAAGGAAGTGATTATCTCAAGAGGAAGACAGGGAATGGGGAATGGAGTTGGAAAGGGGTATCCAGATTACTATAAATTTTACTTATTTAAAAGGATTTGAAGAAATATGGCAAAATGTTAATATTTGCTATTTCAGAGTGGTGGGTACATTACAGTTTGATATAGTCTTAGTAGTTTTGCAGTACGTTTAAAAGAATTACTAATTTTTATTTCATTTACTTAAAAAAATTTTTTAATGTTTTTGAGAGAGAGAGAGACAGAACATGAGTGGGGGAGGGGCAGAGAGAGAGACACACACAGAATCCGAAGCAGGCTCCAGGCTCTGAGCTATCAACACAGAGCCAGACTCGGGGCTGAACTCACAAACCGTGAGATCACGACCTGAGCTGGAGTTGGACGCTCAACCAGTTGGGTCACCCAGGTGCCCCAAAAGAATTCCTAATTTTAGAATAGGTGAAAAGAAATAGGTAGGGTGGCAAATAAACATGTTATCATATAACCTTAAATACCTATTTTTTTTTAAATCAGCTGGGAAAAAACAACCTTAGAATAGATAAGTAATAATAGTCAGTAAGACAGAGATCAGTAAGAGCCTTTCGTGTTTCAGAAGCAGTAGAATGAACAGATGTCAATTCTTCCCAAATGGATGTGTAGTTTTAATGATAATCTACTTCAATATCAGAGATTCTTTTTAGTAGCCCAAATTATTCCCAAAGTTTATATGGAAAAAATAAATAAGACTTTAGAAAAAGAATACTGTTAGGGACTTATGTGTTCAGATATCAAAATTTTAAAGTTACAATAACTAATATGATGAATTATTGATAAGCAATTGGCAGACAGATCAGTGAAATAGCACTGATTCTACTGGTGCAGAAACATTCCTTAAAAACAAAAACACTAACTCAAAAAGCTATATGTATTCCAATGGTTCCTGACAATGATTTACAATAGTCAAGATATTGAAGCAACTCAAGTATCAGTTGACTGATGAATGGATAAAGATGTGACACATATTTACAATGGAATATTACTCAGTCACAAAAAGGAGTGAAATCTTCCCATTTGTGAGAACATGGATGGGACTAAGGGTATAATGCTAAGTGAAACAGGTCAGAGAAAAAGCTAAATACTGTATGATTTCACTTATATGTAGAATCTAAAAAACAAAAAAACAAAACAAAACAAATGAAAAAAACAAATTGGAAACAGACTTGTTAAATACAGAGAACAAGGTGGTGGCAGCCGGGGGGCTGGGGGAGGGGGTGTGGGTTGGTGGATGAAATATGTGAAAGGGATTAAGAGGTACAAACTTCCAGGTGTAAAACAAACAAGTCACAGGGATGAAACATACAGTATTGTGAATAGCATCAATAATACTGTAATAACTTTGTATGGTGACAAACACTAACTACACTTATGGTGAGCATTTTGTAATGTAGATAATTTAATTGCCAAATCACAATGTTGTAAACCTGAAACTAATAGAATATTGTATGACAACTATACGCCAATAAAAAATAAACAAGTAAAGCAATTTTAAGTTAATGTAGGTCACCCTCTTCCACTAAACCTAGCTTGCTTATGGATTCTAGGTAGACCAGCAGCCTAACCCTCATAAAACATTCAGGGAAATGGAAACAAATATTGTCCATGCCATTATGGGAAATGAACTGGAACCTGGTCTAAAACTGGGATGCAGGCTTGTGTCGATTATCTGATGGACTGAGATGCCCCTTGAAGGAAAAATAAAGGCCCCCCTTCCAGGAGATTACCATGAACCAGGGAAAAAAAAGACTTCTATAAATGAGTGCTATCTACACATTCATTATTAACAAACTTGAAAATAACTAAATGTTGAACAAAAAAGCATTAACAAATATACTATGGATCATCCATACAGTGGAGGACTAAACCATGTTTTTTGAAGATTATTTAAAGACAGAAAAATCCTCACCAAATAACACTATGTGAAAAAAGCAGAATACAAAAAAAAGAAGTACATAAAATATGATCCTGGTTTTGAGAAGGGACAATAAAACCTGGAAGAAAAAATGTTGAGCAAGGTTATTTCCAGGAGGTAAGATTATGAAGTGAAATGAATTCTTTAACTTTCATTTTTCTGTATTTTCCAACATTTTCCTGTAACCTGTTTATTTTGTGTGATTAGGATATAAAAAGTGATTAAAAATTTAAAAGATAAAACCTCCCACTGTGTGCTGAGCTTCCCAGAACTAGTGACCCAGATTTCAGAGAGGACCCTAACAACTTCTCTTCTTAGTCATAAAAATAATGAGTTTTCCAACATTAATATTTAATTTTTAGACCTATAGATAGGAGCAAGAAAACCCAAAAGACAATCATTCTTGAACATCATTTCTCACTCTTACGCACTGCCCACTACGCTGCTGGCTAAACTATTTCCCCCGTTCTTGGTTACTCATTTTGACTCATGCATAAAAGATACATGTTAAATCAGAGAAACCTCCTTAAGGGCAATTATTAAGGAAGGGAGCCTGGAGTGTTGCTTCCAGCCGTAAGCTCAGGAAACGTGACAACATTTTGGACTCCATTTTACTTTGCTCCTGTAAAATGACAGCAGACCTCACTCTGGGGAGCTTTGTTGTGTATGCCAGCATTCAATTTATCAGGAAATCCTGAATACTGTTAGCAAACTCAAAGCTCACTTCCATGACGTGAGGTCTCCCTACTAGGATATCAGCTGCATGATGATATCTGCTCTGGAAGGAACCATTCTCTGCACAGCTAATGATGTTTCGTGAGGCCCTTGTGAATAAGAGGTGCAAATGAGAGGTGCGTAGGGAATGCCTGTAAAAGGTGAATGCTGTCTATGCTTTTCACACACTCTGGTGCTTCTAAAGCACTGCACAAACCCAGACATAGATCTCTAAGAGAGGGAGGAGTTAAAAAAGCCTCCTCTGTGTCTATCAGCTCTGTCTCCTCCTGACTCTGTGTCTTTGATTCGTTGTGTCTCTCTCACATCTCTTTGCATCAGTGTGCTTTTCTGGGAGTCTGTCTCTCTGTATCTCAGTCTCTCTCTGTACAACATCCCTTCTCCTTGTTCATGGAATCTCAACAAAAAAGTTGGGGGTGGCTAATATACCTATTTTGCCTGGCACTCTGTTACTTTATTATTTCATTGAAGTCACTCAGGAACACTAAGAGGAAGAAATGGAGGCTCAGAGAAGGATTGTGTCCAATGTCGCAGGTGAGTGGTAGAGATGGGGTTTTGGACACTGGTCTGTCTGTCCTCTCTGCTCAAAGAAGGCAGAGTAAGCTATCTGGCAGTGAGCTGCTGTGGTCATCCTCTTGGAATAATACCTCTCTTGGTCTGTGGATACACTTGGAGCAGGCACGTTTTCTATGATAGAAGGGCTTAGTCTTCATAATCTACAAACTGGGGAATCCATGGCAAGACGTTAGCCGACCTAGCCAAGGGTTTAGAGAGCAGAGCAACCAGCTTCCCATCCCTCTCAGCTCCTCTGCCTTCCAACCTGCTGTTTTTAAACATCCTCCAACCTGATTTTTGTTCCTAAGGCAATATAGCCTTACCTTTTTCCAAGGGTCTTCTAATGTCCAAGACCCAATGGCCACAACCGAGTCTTTACTGTACTTGGCTCTCTCTAAAGACTGAGCACCATGAAACTCATTTTAACTTACTGTGTCCTTAGCCGCTGTAAAATGGTATTATATTCAACCATTTTCTATTTATTCTCTTTTAAAGGTAAAATAATATATATAGACTTATACACATATATATAACTAATATATATAGACAGATACATATGTCTATATATTATATGTATATATTATTCTGTCTCTTCCTTTTTAAAGACATTCGTGTATATATCCATATTTTTCATATACTTATATATGTGTGTGTGATATAGATACACAGAAACATATTAGGGAATTAAATGAGAGCATGTAGTTGGGAAAATCAAGTGTCATAGAGCTGGGCACATAGTAGGTGCTCAAAAAATATTTGTTGAATTAATGAATGAACCAATTGGCAGTATTATAATCCTTGTCTCGACAAATCTTCCGCTCCAGCCAACTAGAAAAGTACTGGCTACACATGCCATTTACTGTCTTGCTTGCTGCAGCACACCCCCTTGAGAGAATGCCCTGTCCATTACAAGTGCTGTTCACATCCTGGCTCGAATCACTGCACCCACTGAAAGTCTTCTTTGCTACTTTAGATTGAAAAACTACTCCTCTCAGAACAGTTCTGGCACTTTTTTCCTGTTGGCAATTTATCCAGTACTCTTCTGTGAATAGTCTTTAGTGCTTTCAGTGATGACCTACCTCCTGTATTGTGATTTCACATTTCCCTTGTTATTCTCCCTGCCACTGAGTGAAACTTAGTTTTTGTGTCTTTACTGTGTTCTTCTAACATCCTCAATAAGTAAGTACATACTCAACACATGTTTGATTAATACGTTGAAATCAGGAGACAAATGTCTACCATTTATGTGACAGAATGGGGGAAAGGGGTAATGAAATTGGGTGAGATTCTCCTGTACGCTAGATGCTTTACATGCATATCCAGTTCTATTCTTGACATTTATTTATTTATTTATATTTTTATTTTAGACCACGAGAAAGAGAGAGAGAGAGTGAGCGCAAGTGGGGGAGGGGCAGAGGGAGAGAGAATCCTAATCAGGCTCCACATTCAGCACAGAGTCTGACATGAGGCTCAATTCCGTGACCCTGGAATCATGACCTAAGATGGAATCAAGAGTTGGGTCACTAAACCGACTGAGCCACCTAGGCTCCCCTCACCCTCGATTTATTAAGTGGGTTTTATCTCATCTACACTTGAGGAAGCTGAATTACCTGGTCAGGGTTATGCATCTGTTAAGTAGGGAAGCTGAGATTTGAAACCAAGATCCAACTAGAATCATGTGTTCAAAATTATGTCACAGTGAACAAGAAAATTCCAGAAGAATACATACAAGAGTATCTTCAGGACTGTGGAACAGGCCAAGGTTTCTTTAACAGGATGCAAATAGCCCTAACCACTGAGGAAAAAGGTGGATAAATTGGACTTCATTAAAATCAAGAACTTCTATTCATCTTAAAATATCATTAAAAGGGCATAAAAGGAAGTCATGGGTTGGTAGAAAATACTTCCAGGCAAAAGATTTGTACCCAGAAAGTATGAAATACTTCCACAAACTAATAGGAAGAGGATAAGCAACCTGATTTTTTAAAAATGGGCAAAAGATTTGGGTCCCTGGTTGCCTCAGTAGGTGGAGTGTGCAACTCTTGATCTCAGAGTTGTGGGTTCAAGTCCCAGGTTGGGTGTAGAGATTACTTTAAAAAATAGAAATGAGCAAAAGACTTGAACAGGACCTTCACAAAAGAGAACATCAAAATGAACAGTAACCATACGAAAACTTGCTCAAGGTCATTACTCATCAAGCAAATTAAAACCACAATGAAACGCCAATAACACCCACCAGAATGGCTAAAATTGAAACAACTGACAATACCAAGTATTGGCAAAGATATGGAGCAAATGGAATTCTCATATGCTGCTGGTGGGAGTATAAACTGGCGCAAGTACTTTGGAAAAATGTTTGGCAGTATCTCCTAAAAGTTAAAACTACAGACTCCACCTACTCTACAACACAGCAATTTCACCTGTAGGCATACACACAAAAGAAATTAGTGTGCATGTTTACCAAAAGAAATGCACAAAAATGTTTACGGCAGCTTCGCTCACACATAGCCAAAGACTGTAAACAACCAACATGCCAACATGGCCGTTGACAGTAGAATGAAATAAATATATATATTTGTATGTTCATACAATGGCATACCACACATCGATTAAAGAAAATGAACAGTTGGTGTCTGCAAAAACGTGGCTGAATCTCACAAATTGTTAAATGAAAGACGCAAGAAACAAAGCAGTTATTTATATCCAGTTTAAGGGCAGGCAAAACAAGTCAATGTTTATAATAGTCATCACAGTTTTTACCACTATGGGGTAGGAGTGGAGAGGTCGCTAATTGACTGGGAAGGAGTAGGAGTAAGAGGGACTCTACTGGGGGATTATAAAGATGTGGTGTGTGTATACACACACACACACACACACACACACACCAGTAGAATATTCTTCAGCCATAAAAAGGAATGAAATCTTGCTATTTTCAACAACATGGATGGAGCTAGACAGTATAATTCTAAGCAAAATAAGTCAGTCAGAGAAAGACAAATACCATATGATTTCAGTTATATGTGGAATTTAAGAAACAAACAAGGCAAGGACTGGAAATATTCTCTATTTTTATATGGATGGTGGTTACATGGGAGATATATTTATATATAACACATATAATATACAACATATAAATGGGTGTGTATTTATATATAACATATATACTTACATAACATATAAGTATATATACACCCATGTAACCATATAATGTAATGTAACATAGCCATATTAAAAAAATTAATATATATTAACCCATACAATTAGTATTTGCACATTTCATATATATCTCAATAAAAATCAATAAAAAACACTGTCTCCCAGTGAGGATAGTATGGTAAATGAAAATATATTTGTAACTACAAATTTCCTTTATAAGGATTTATATGATCTTTCCCTTTTATAATCAAGGTCCAGGGGAAAACAGCAGACTCTCCTGTCACAGTGTCAATCTTCCCTTTACCAGGCAGTAAAACCATATATCCTGCCGTGTCTTAACTTGTGCCAATAAGCACACACGAACTCAGTACTAAATTGATCACTTTCCTGGCCTGGGTTTTGGTATATTTACTTCTATTCCCTCTTTCTTCTGCCTACTCCCCAAATTCCAACCCCATTTCCATTTGATAAATACCTTTCACGTATGCCTTTTGCCACTTCAAAACCACACAGGATGCATAACACAAATAATGTGCCAAATGAATAAGGTGCGGAGGACAGTTGAAAGGTGGTAGAAAGAGGATAATATTCACTCAGAAAACTTTTGGTTTGGCCACTTCCTTTGTTGCCTGCAGGCTATAGAGCAAACCATTGAATTTTTTAAACCTCTGCAGCCTTGCCTCTCAAACCAGGATGCCAGGACCCATCCCACAGGTGTTGTGACTATCTCCCAGGATAGTGCCTGCAAAAGTTCCAGAAAGCAAGGTAGTAGCGTTCACCTGGCTACCAATACAGGGGTGCATGAGCTGACGTCAGTGAAGTCTGAGTGCCCCTGCCACAGACTTAGGACCTCATCGCTCTCCATCTGCCACATTTCCTCTGACCTACATTTCCTTTCTGGAACTTGGTGGGTGTCCCCCCTAATGAAACACACCTCCTGCTGTCAGGAAGGAGAGTCTCCATAAGAAGCCTGTGAAAGTGTCTCGAAAGGCTTGGCTGGATAATGACCATGGAACTCTGAAGCTCAGGTCTACCTTCTTTTGTCTCCCCTTAGAGAGACAATCCCAGGCCACCCCTGCATGTCTGCTCACAGAAGAAAGAGATGGGAGACAGAGGACAAAGTGAACAAGCTTCCAACAGAATTTAACTGATGCCTTATGTCCTCCACCCCCTTACTTCCATGACAATGGCTCCTTTTAGTTTTTAAAATTCATTATGCATCGTGGGATATCAAAAAGCTCAGACAATGGTATGATAGACACCAATGTCTACACTATCCTTTTGGAAGAGAAGTTGACAGTATGTTCAATGTGCTAGGATCTCTTTCTTTAAAAAAAAATTAAATATTACAGGTAGAGCTCAAGTTCGACTGCCATCCCTCCTTCTTATCTGTCCCCTCCCTTGAGGCACCTCTCGTCTGAAGCTGGTGTGCATCATTTGCAAACATCCTTTTGGTTTTCAACCCATAATCCCCCTCTACTACCGCTTGGGGGTGTCAATGAAGTCAAATAAAATGAATTCAGCCCATAGCCATCCCTTCAAACTTGCTTTTTCCAATTTGTCATATTGGAGGCTCCATTCATTCATTTCAACTGCCGTGCGGTACAACACTGTATACATTCTCATTGCTTTGTTCCTTCCCCTACCAATAATCAGTTGGATTCCACCACCCCTTCTTTTTTAGCCATTTCAAATTGTGCTGCAATGAATACCCTTGGGTAGATCTCGTTTCTACTCTAGGATATCCCATTTAAAAAAAAACTAGAATGGATGCTGAAAAGTAGAATGGCTGAATTGTAGAGCAAGCTTATCTTGAAATAAATTAGAGCTTTCTAAAGTGGTTACAACAATTTAAACCACCATATCGTTTGCCCACAGTTGGTGTAATCAGATTTTAAAATGTGTGCCAGTATGATGGGTTTGAAATGGTAATCTACTGCAATTTTAATTTCCCCCGAATCCCAGCGAGACTGAGCACATTTTCGATATATTTATGGCTGTTTGAGTTTCTTCGTCTATAAACAGGCTTGTTTATACAGTTTGTACATGCAATGGTTTATCAGAATATTTGAATATATCTGGTGCCAGGGAATTGGACTCCTCCCAGGGAAGCTCAACCCATTTTCTCACAGCTCCAATTTTCAGGAGTTTCTTCTTTAAGGTCAAACCCAAACCTGCATTGATATTTCCCCCCACACACCCGCCCCCAGTACACTGGGTTTGCATTCTGGTATGACACACAGTAAGACTGATCTTTCTTTCACAAGGCTGCCTTAAACATTCATTTGCTCACACACTCACTCATTCATTCATTTTGGCAAACGCTAATTAAGTGGTCACCAAGGTCAGGAAGAAGACATGGGTCATGACATCAGGAGATACAGTTTAGAGGAAGAGACAGACACTGCACCAATTAATAACAATAACATGGTTAAGTCTAAGAATAGTGGTATATATAAGAAACAAAGATAGGGCAGAACAAGGATGATTTCAGAAGATACCATTTCAACACACAATTTACTGAAACATTAAGATATTTGCATAAAAATTATCTATTATAAATATCTATTGTCTTAAGCCCTGTGTATCTCCTCCTTCAATCACCTGGCCACCCTGGCACCTTACAGGCACAACCCCCCCAACATCTTGACATTAAAGGGGTGGTATGGGTCAGGGGCTCTAGGACCCCGCTCCATGCTACAACGGGCCCCAGTTCCCACTGGTTGGTGCTTAGCCCTGTTGTCATATATTCTGACTGTCTCCCCTGGGAGGGGGCTACCTTCTCGTGGGACCTGGTTTCAGGTATTCTCACCATCCTCTTTTAGGCTTGTCTTTATCCAGGTATTCTCACCATCCTCTTTTAGGCTTGTCTTTATCCGTCATAAATTATAACATCCCAAACAATATTTCCGTCTAGGAGGAAATGGTCTAAGCACCATTTTTGTCAAACTTCAATGTGTATCTGAAACATCTAAGGATCTTGTTAAAATGCACTGATTCAGAAGGTTTGAGGGTGGGGCCTGAGACCATGTTTCTGACCACTTGCCAACTGAGGCCAGTGCTGCTGGTCTGGAAACCACATTTTGAGTAGCAAGGGCCTCATCAACTTGGAATACGGTGCAACTAACACCACCCTAATTTTCACACAACACTGTTAACAACCCAGCCCACCGTCACATCAGCTTTTTGGCAAAGACACTAATCACACGTATTGGCCTACATCACCCAAGTCTTTTTAAGAAGGGTGGAGGTTAAAGTCTACTCTTTCTCATCTCTCCTTTGTGCAAATATGCATTTTTGTGCATACATAATAATAAGAATACATACTGATTTGGAGGCTAGTGAAACTGCATCCTGGCTGTTACTCAAACAGGTCAGTTTATAGAGAAGCTATATCCCATGTTGTGTCTGACAATGCACCTCAGTGTCTGCTAGCCTGTCGAAAGGTCCACTGCTAAATGAAAGTAGCCTTCTAGGGACCTAAGGTTCAAAGGCATATCATTATAATGTTTCGTTCATTACGTTAACAAGGAGTTTTTGAGCACTCACACCTGGCTATCCCTGTTTTAGGGACTGAGACGAAGTCCCTTCTCTCATGGAACTGACATTCTTTTGAGGCCAGATATACTAAATAAACAAAACCAACCCGAATTAAGAAACAAGAAGAGTTTCATATGCTGAGAATGAAGTGAGTAAGTGATAAGGTTGCTACCATGGATTGGGCGGTAAAAAAAAAAAAGAAAAAAAGTCTCTCAGAAATGATCTCATTTAGGCCGAGATCTTCTGGATCTAGACTATAAGGAAGAAACCATACAGAGATTATAGGGGGGGGGGAAATTCAGGTAGGGAAAATAAACAGTACCAGACCTGGAAGCAAGAAAGAAGCATGTTCACAGATCAAGAAGGCCAGTAAGCTGCCTGGGGCATAATAAGTGGGGTAGGGGGTAGTACTCACCGACACTGAAGGGAGGGAGGGAAGGGGCCAGAGCCTGCTGCGCTACAAAAGTCAGAGTAGGAGTTTAGATTTTATTTAGTTTAGTTTAGTTTAGTTTAGTTTAGTTTAGTTTAGTTTAGATGGGCAGCCATAAGAGATCCTTGAAATCTTTGGATTTGTTTTAGAAGTAGAGTCTGCAAGGCTTGCTTTCATCTATAGAATTTGTTGTGTTTTGATTTTTGAGCTTTAGCAATCCGTTGGGTGTTCAGATCATTCACTTGGCTGAGGGGAATTGTAATATGGAGGGTATTTATGGGGGAAATGCAAGAGTTTCATTTAAACATGGTAAGCTTGAGATGCATGCTAAATATCCAAGATACTTTAGATGCCAAGTCAGCTGTGGGGCATCTACTAGAGAGCTAGTGAGCGATTAGGCTGGAGAGAAAGGCCCGGCATATACAGCCGGTGGTTCCCTGGCAGACCTATAAGAGATACCACACTTACAGACCGATTAGAGGTAGAAAGGCCAATTAAAAAGGAGGAAGAGTAAAGTAAGGACTTGGAGACCTGTGAGCTCTAAGAAATCATTCAAGGAGGCAGTGGGCCACTGTATCTGATGCTACTTTAAGGTCACAGTAGATAAGAATAGTTCATCGCCTGCCAAATTTGGCAATACAGAGATCACCAGTGACCTTGGCAGCTGTGTCCCCAGTGGAGTGAGGGGAGATAAGCGTATACGGTGAGTTGAAAAGAAAATGCTAGAGAGGAAATGGAAATAGTGATGGTTGACAAACAGCTCAAGACTTCATGTAAGGGAGCAGAGACAGGAGAAGCCAGAGGGAAACAAAAGATTTTTTTTTTCCTGCAGGAGAGCCCAGAGCATATATGAATGATGACAGGAATGAACTAGTAGGGAAGGAATAATGAGGAAGAGTCAGGAGTGAAGGAAGATACAACTACAGCAGGAAAGACTTTAAGGTGAAAGAGACTGGGATCCAAACGAAAAGCAGTAGGATGGGATGTGGAGACACTGTCTCCATAGAAACAGGAGGGAAAGAAGGGTGTACAGAGTCAGAGAGGTGATTTTGGTACTGACAATGGAGGGGTCCGTCGCCCTCCATTTTCTCTACGTTGGAGATCAAAAAGGCATAACCTATTCTCACATGCAAGAAAAACAGACAAGCCAACATCTGGCATGACCCCACCACAGCTACAAACAAACAAACAAACAAAGAAACAAACAAACAACTCTGTGAAAGTGAGCAAGGGAGAGGTAGGTACCTTGTACCCCGAGAAGTCTGGGAGAGGAAATGTGATCTCCTTTAGAGCATTTAAACCTCTCAAAATTCTCAAAACATGTTCCATTATATCCTACTTTCCCATGACCATTCCTGACACTTTATTGTTTTTTAATATTTTTTTAATGTTTATTTATTTTTGAGAGAGAGACAGAGACAGAGTGTGAGCAGGGGAGGGGCAGAGAGAGAGGGAGACACAGAATCTGAAGCAGGCTCCAGGCTCTGAGCTGTCACCACAGAGCCTGAAACAGGGCCCAAACTCACAAACCATGAGATCATGACCTGAGCTGAAGTCGGACGCTTAGCCGACTAAGCCACCCAGGCACCCCCATTCCTAACACTTTAATGTCCCCTTCCTGACAGACTTCTCCCCATATTCTGCTTCTCCTCTTGGTATGTTGAGAATTTCCTTCATCTTTAAAAGCTCACCTCATCAAGCCTTTCCTAATACCCACCCAATGCCCCCAACATTGGTACCTGTCTTGACCTCTTTGGATTTCTCAGTCTTACTACATCACTCAGCAAAGTCCTTCCTGTATTATAGTTTTGTACTCCTGGAAGGAAATAATGATGTGTCGATTGCCTGCTATGCCTTCCAAATATTATTTTGCTACTCTAACTCATGATCCCAGTATCAACTGCTCCCTTGTCTAGACAGCCTCACTCTCTTTTGGTTCTCTGCAAAACTCAGACCTAACAGAGTCCCCCAAGAAGTCTGGTCTCAACAAGCCTAAGAATGGTCTAAGCCAGTGTTGGCATTCACAGTTAGCAGGACCTCTGGGATGCATACCGATGTCTTCCTGTAACAAGATACAGGCTGGAGCTAGGTCCCCTCCCCAACCCTGGTGGGTGCTGCAATGTAAACACGTCCCTGATTTTTGCAACACACACAGACCTGGATTCATGAGTACGTATACAAAAGTTCGTACTTCGTGAGCTGGGAAAGCACCATCTCTCTGTTCTCTGAGGCTCTCTCAAAAGGATCCTTGTATGAAAGGGTTACTTGAGCCCAATGTGACACTGTATCAGCAGCAGAATCCAGCCAATCTTCTCTTAGAGTCAGGCAACCAAATCCTCAGATAATCTGCTGTATGCAGGACTTCACTGAAGCCCTACGTCAGCTGAAGGCACCACTAGAAAGGAGTGAAGGCTCTGGGGCTTGCTAGAACCTCAGACCTCATTCATCCTAGGGCGGGGGTGCCCTGATGATACCTCTAGCCTAATCCACAGGTTTTGAATGCCTTTCATTTTACCAATAAAATTTTATTGCTAATATCTCTTGTGCTAATCAACGTAACTTCTAGGCATAGATTTAGATATGGAGAGTTGACTGTTTGTCATGTCTTTGCCTTTGAACTGTTAACTCCCCATCAGTATCTCTCAAATGCTACCCTCTGCAGTGTGTATCCTTTTCCAGGACACTTCAAATGTTAGCTGCTTCCAGGATATGGGTAAAATCAACTTACACACACATAGCACAGGGTTTAAATAGGAATGCTCTAAAGCAACTTACACAGAAGTTAATAAATTCTTCCTCCCCACTCCATTTCCTCCCTTCCCTCTCTTCTTCTTCCCTCTCCCCCTCCTCCTCTGTCCCCCCTTCCTCTCTCCCTCCTTCCTGCTCTTTTTTTTTTCTTGGTAGTCCATACTGAAGAGTGATGGCATCATAAGAAAGGATCATATTTTGGAGTGTGGAGCATTTCACTAAAAATTAAAATCCACAGACAACTCTGTTCTCCAAAATCCCTCTTGGCCACACTGCCACTCGTGGCTCTCTTTTCCTGCATCCTGTTCCCTCCCTTAGGAAATTTCAAATTACTTTCCTATAGAATTCTGCCTCCTAACACAGCACTCATTTAGTCTTTAACTTGCAAACCCAAACACCAAGATTCTTAGGAAAAACAAAGGCTCTTGCAGGGCACAGAGCCTGGCCTCATTCAAAGGCTATTTGTGGAACATCTTTAATGCCTTAAATGTGTCCTTGTGGCCTCCACCTCCCCCCACCCTGTTCCTATGTCGTATTTCTGAGCATTTCTCCAAAATAAATACAGTGTTTTCCTCAGGAAGAATGTTGGTAAATAAAATTTTCATCACTGCATTACAGATTTTCAGAATGAGAAATCATTCTTAATTATTAAAGTCTCAGGCAAAATCCAAAATGCATTTTATTCCAGATATGTACTCACCTACCCTCCATCTTTATGGAAGGCACTTACCCTTGATGCAAATATAATATAAATATTCCAGGGCTCTCCTGCATTAGATTTTTTTTTTGTTGTTGTTGTCTACATGCCTTCTTCATTTTTTTAAAAATCTCAGCTTTACTGAGGTATAACTGACAAATATCTAAAGTATATGTTGTGACGATGTGATATATACACATACATTGTGAAAGGATAACCCTCCATCTACTTAATTAACACAGACATCACGTCACATATTTATCTCTTTTTTCAGTGAGAACATTTAAGTTCTATTCTCTTAGCAAATTTCAGTTATACACTAGTGTTATCAACTATAGTCACCATGTTTTATTACATTTGATTCTCAGACCTTATTCATCTTACAGTTGGAAGTTTGTACCTTTTTACCGACCTTTCCTTATTTCCCCATCCCCCCCTCCCAGCTCCTGGCAACCACTTTTCTACTCTGTTTCTGAGTTTGGCTTTTGTTTTTGTTTTTGTTTTTATTTTTTTTATTTTTTTTCAATATATGAAATTTATTGCCAAATTGGTTTCCATTCAACACTCAGTGCTCATCCCAAAAGGTGCCCTCCTCAATACCCATCCCCCACCCTCCCCTCCCTCCACCCCCCATCAACCCTCAGTTTTGTTTTTGTTTTTAGATTCCACATATAAGCGATACCATGCAGTATTTGTCTTTCCCTATCTAGCTGATTTCTCTTAGCATAACGCATCCATGTGGTGATGGCAGGATTTCTTTGTCATGGCTGAATGATATTTCTTTATGCACACACACATCTGTATCTCACATGTCTTTTTCCATTCATCTGTGGATGGACACAGTGTGTTTCCATGTCTCCGTTATTGTGAATAATGTTGTAATGAACCCGGGAGTGCAGATACAGCCTCCATATCTGTTTCATTTCCTTTGGACACATGCCCCAAAGCAGATTGTGGGACCATCCTCCTCATTTCCTTTTGTTGTCCCCGACTTTAAGTAGTTAGAATTGTAGCGCTCAGCCTACAGGGATCAGAAGACCTTGGAGAGATTTTGAAACTGCTCAAGAACATCTTAGATCTCCTAAATCAGTAACAGTGGGGCGACACCGAGAATCTGTGTTTTATAAAACCATCTTCAAAAGGAATTTTGGTGTCCAGCCCTGATTAAGCTCTTCACCCCCACGGAGGAACTTGACAAATGTCTTTGTGGGGGGCGCCAGAATACTGCTTCCTGTGGCGAGGTGGAGGCTTGAGGCTTCTGGTGACCTTACACACAACCCTGTCACTTGCTCCTGTAGTAACTTCTTCCTCATCACTTGCCCCGGTGTCCACAGCACAACCCACAGTGACAGCCATGTTTGTGCTCATCTGCATGTTCAGTAGTCATATCACTGGGGGTCACTCTGATTTCACTCTTGCGCCCCATCAGGGGGAGTTGGTCAGCCCCTTCCTACTGAGAGGGACTCATAAACCTGTCTGTGCCTGAGACTCTGACCCTTAAACTTGACCTTCGCTGGTTCCCCCTTTGGATGTATAACTGGAGTGTTGTAGTGTGCCCATGTGAGCAGCTAGGTGCTGCCTGTATGGACTGTGGGGATTTCAGCCCGGAAGTTTTCCTTCAGCCACAGACCTGGGGACTACCCCTTGGTGAGCTCCTCGCATAGACAAGATGAAGAACGAAGGCTGGCTTGTTCCTTCTTCCACTGGTTCTAGTTCTACCATCCACCATCAGGGTTTCTCCTTACCCCCACCCGGAGGCCCGCCCCCGAGGCCCTGGGGGTGGTCAGGCTGACAACATACCAGCACACTGGCACCGGTGCCACATCAGACGTGAAATGTGTCCACGTGGGCTGGGAGCCAGCCCGAAGGAGTGACACAAGCTCAGGCCCGGGAGCCAGACTGATCTGGGTTCAAATCCCAGCTCTGTCACATCAAGCATTGTGGCCTTGGGCCAACAACCACACCTGACTGAGAGTCCATTTGCTACCTATAAAATGGAGGTAGTGACATAATAACTGCCTCAGGAGTCGAATGGAATGAAATAAGATGACCTGGGGTCCGTACGTCAGGCACGTAGCAGGTGCTCCTTCTTCCCTTGGCTCCCCTCACAGAGGAGGGCAGAGTCCACACCACACCACACCCCTGCCTTCTTTTTATCCTCCTTCTTCCAACAAGGGCACAGATAATAATTATTGGGAGAGCTCTGTCAAGCATCCATTCCCCCACCTCTGGATCCAACCTTATCCAAACTCTCAACCTTATCTTTCTTGTCTGCCACTCTCTCAGTGACTTCAAATCGCTCTAAGGTGACAGACTCACGTGAGGCAAGTGTGGTGTCTGGGGTGCACAGTTTAAGGAGGCCCCCACTCCCGCACAATCCCGACAGCATGTGCTTCCTTACATCCGGCACGCTGGGTACCTCACTCTAGTCCTGACCCGCTGGGGATTTCATTGCCTCAACTACCATGTGCCACACTGAGGACAATCATTTCCTTTCTCCTGGTAGTTTAGATACAGTTTAGGTTAGTTAACAATAAAGCTTAGGCAACTTTTCTCACTGGGGTTAAGGTAAAAAAAATACAGGTTTCCAAGCCTCATGTCAGACATTTGAAAGCAATTCAGCGCCCCCCACCCCACCCCACCCCACCTGACCTCCGGCTTCACATCAGACCCACCTCCAGGGATTCTGGTTCAAATGATCTGGAGTGGGGCCAAGTGGGTAATTTAAAAAAGCTTTTCAGGTGATTTTTATTGGTGATTAGGGTGAAGTCACCAGAATGGGATCAAAGAATTTGCTCCCAAGAAATTCTTACACTCACTACAACTTAAAAATCCACTGGTGTCCTGTTGGGCACTCACACCAGCTCTGGAGCCAAACTCAGGTTCAAATCCTTACCCTTGCATTTGCTACCATAGTATCTTGAGTAAGGTACTTACCCATGTCCTAAATGGGTGGGTACCCCACTTTACCCACCTATAAAATGACAGTAGCAACAGTACCTGCGCCAAAAGTGTTTGTGGAATTAAACAAGATTTAAATCACTTAGCATAACTTAAGGCACATAGAAAATATCATTAAGTAGGGGCTATTATTATTATTAGCAGGTTATTAGCATTTGAAGCATTTATTTGGCTCTTACTGTGGGCAAGCAATGTATGTATGTGTGTGTACATATATATAAAATATATATAAATGGGGGTACCTGGGTGGCTCAGCTGGTTGAGTGTCCGACTTCAGCTCAGGTCATGATCTCACAGTTCAGGAGTTCGAGGCCCATATTGGGCTCAGTGCTGAGAGCTTGTCTGCACAAAGCCTGCTTCGGATCCTCTGTCCCCCTCTCTGTGCCCCTCCCCTGCTTATACTCTCTCAAAAATAAATAAAATAAATAAATTACATGAGCCAGTTACCTAATCCCCCTGTGCCTCTAGAAATCATAAACAGCGTCTATAGACTAAGTATATCATGAGGATCCAATGAAATATTGCATGTAAAGTGTTCAGCAGAGGCCTGGCACACAGTAAACGATCAATAAATTTCAGATGTTATAACTACAAATAGAACATCAATAAAAGATAATATTCTTTCACCACTTTTTAATTTTTTTTTTAATTTTTAAGTATTTATTTTTGAGATAGAGAGAGAAAGCACATGAGCGGGAAAGGTGCAGAGAGAGAGAGAGGGAGACACAGAACCCGAAGCAGTCTCCAGGCTCTGAGCTGTCAACACAGAGCTTGATGCAGGCCTCCAACTCACAAACCGTGAGATCATGAGCTGAGCTGAAGTTGGACGCTCAACTGACTGAACCACCCAGGCGCCTCATTCCTTTAGCATTTTCAATACAATTATTCAAGAAGACGGTCCAACTTGGCTCCTTAAACAAAGCCAAATGTCTTACTCATATTTATTTCTCCAGATTTTAGCCCAGTGGCTGGTCCTTGTCAGGAGTTCAACGCATGTTTCCCAAACATATGAATGAATGAATGAATGAATGACCAGAGAATGTGCATGTGCCTTCACTCTCACACTGATCTTGCCCGTGTCCCAGGACTGTGAAAACCTCACTGACCACGGGCCATTCATTTTGTTTCCAAATGCTGCCGACCTGCCCACAGTTCTAATCAAGAGCAGACCTGATTTATGCTGCCTGTGGAGTGAGCCAGGGAGGTGGAATCCTCCACCGCTGATTTGTTTATCGCTGAGTCCTTGAAAATTGAATAGGGAGGGAGAGGGAGGGATGAAGAATGAATTAAGAGCTACTCCCCATCACATTTGATAAGAGGTCCTTTCACTGTGGCGGAGTATAGCTTTGTGTTGTTGTTAATATGAAAACTCTACAGCTGTTACAAAAACACATGGCAAGTTCCATGCCTGTGTCTTTCACCTGACGGCCACCACGGCCCTGAGAGTGATGGAGGACAAGCCACCTGGATTTCAGGGGCTCGATTAATGAACTGTTACGGTCTATGCTATGACTCTGTAATACTCCTCGGTGAATGACTACAGTGTATAAAGCAGAATGCATTTCCCCCATTTAGTGGATATTGATTGAAGGGTTTGTTTTAAAACATTTAGGCTAACTTGGTTGTTTTATTTATTCATATCTGTACATTAATTGAAAGCTCAACAGCTCAGACAGATTGTATTAACTTGATCGCCCTCTACTGGCCATAAGATGGAGCACACACCTGGTTGTGACCAGGTCCTACAAAAGCGACAGCTATTTTTAGAAAGCAATGGGCTTTTAAACTCCAAAATACTTTCTATGGGTCAGTTATGAGTATAGTCGAGAGACCCAGCTACACTAAACCCCAAACTGTCTGCCTTATTTTTGAATATTCTGCTTCCTGAAAGGAGATGATCTTATATCATATGTTTGGTGATTAATGAAGAAACATGGCCAGGAGCCAGGAGACCTGAGTTCATAGAAATCAGTCTTCTCATCTGTGAAAGGAGCAGGTTGAGGTAAGACAAGCCCAAGGTTCCTTTTGAGTCTCTCCAACTGCTGTGGTATAGATGGCACACATGTACCCTGAGGTCTAGTCCTTATTCTAATGTTTACTCTTGGTGTAAAGTGAAAAAAAAAAAAAAAAAAAAAAGAGGGGATTAAATCTCTAGGGTTCCTTTGAATTCCGCCATGTTATTAACAAGTCATACTAAGCTTAAGCACATATAAATGACTGGGAGAAATTTCCAGAGGATAATTCCAGTTAAATCCCTTTGTGTTTTTGTATTTGTGGGTTTTTTTTTTCCTATCAATATTCCCCGGAAAATACAGGGTTTATCCCTTACAGAAACACTTACACCTGTCACTGAAATGACTGTATCTCATGAACAGTCTGAATAAACCCTAACATTTTTATTGTATAGAAGATAGGGGAGGGAAAAAATTCAGACACTAGATTGTAGGCACAGGTTTTCATAAATTGAAAATATGACATGAAGAGGCCCTTTCAAGTCCAAGGAAGAAGAGCCACCTCTGAGTATTTGGAGACACTTGGGAAAAAACAAACTGGACTACCTCCCTCTACCAAGCAGACCTGTAATGTGGTCGGCAGGCAAGCTTTTGCTTCCCTCACTTTGTGCTGGACTCCTCAGCCCCTGGTCACCGTTCAGAGGAGACAGCTGCTCAGGCAAAGTGAGCATGATGTGATTCTCCATCCTTGAAACAAACACTGAGAGCATTTAAGAAAGTCAGAGTGAAGCAATGCTGGAAGAAGGTCTTTTTCTATCATGGGCAAAACAGAAAATGCCACCTAAATCAGCATGAAATCGATCGACCTAGCAGTGATCTGGCCTAGATAAAATGCACCAAGCTTCAAGAACTAAAAACAAAAATCATAACTCCCTTGCATCTAACTAGCCATTTATCTGACTGGGCACTTTCAAATGCATACTTCGACTTGCTTCTTAAAACAACCCTGGAAGGGGCAGGCAGGAGCATTATTACGCCCATTTCGTAGATGAAACTGGAAAGCATATGCACCTTGCCTATAAAGCCAAATCACACAAACGATAAGCACCATCTTTAGATATTCAAAATCATGCTCTAATAGATTTGTTTAGGAAAATACACAAGTCATTCCAAAGATGTTAGGATTATATGCATGTATGTATGCATGTATGCATCTCCTTTTCCAAGGAGAGCAAAGGAGAAGCAAACCATTGATTCCCAGGGGAAAACCAGAGTCACAGAGCTGGGACAGGAAGTCTTTGAGTTTGACTGTGCACTGATGTCTCCAAATCAAGAGTTCTCTTCAATGTGAAGATCACTTTGAACGTTGACTGAGCACCTAAAAGGGACTGAGTGGGAAACACGGCTTCCCTTCCAAGTTCACTGCCTGGTTGGGGAACAAGCTATGCAGATGAATGCAGATTAAATTCTGTTTCCCATGCGGCTTGTGGACAATATGGCAGCTATTAGTTCCCAGGGGTTGGAAAACAATGGAGAGGAAGCTTTGTGCAGGTCACGTCCAATCCCACAAGCAAGTCTTTAAAAAAATCTATCAGCTCTAGCTCAAAATACATCCCAAATCTCCTCATTCTCTGCATCTCTACTATCACCATACCAGGCTAGTGGTCTAAAACGTGGGAATAGGACCACGGAAGGTATGTTTCATGACTTTTAGGTGGCCAATGTCAGAGACATGAGCATCAAAGAGGGGTCCTCTGCCGATGTATTTAAAAAACCTGACCCCCTCTTCCTGTCATCTCTGGAATCAGGAGATAACATGCCCCATGTCTCCTTTGATGTCATGCTCACAAAGTTTTATCTGCAACAGGCTGATGCAGGAGTTCATACGACATAACTATGCGTGTTCATACCTTCTCAATCTCATCCGCATGACTATTCTGCAAGTACAAAGCTTAAAATATACCAGACTAGACACCAGTGTGAGTCCAGTTGGAAAAATTCAGACATCAGCATGATCTCTGTGCAGGCATGTGACAAAATCTCCACAGTCACGCTTTTCATCTGGATATGAGCTTTCCTCTCCCCCTAACCTTTCTTGCATCTCTCTGATAATATTTTTGCATTTTCTTTCTCTGTCTATTGAACTCAGGCTCCTGTGGGTAGAAAACATGCATGACCACGTCTCTTACCCTACTCAGGCAGTCAGATTCAGCGAAGTCTATACAGTCTGAAAGACCTGTCCCAGGAAGCTGCTTCTCCTACCTGTGGAACCTGGAGCCCTTAATTAACCTCTTTGAGCCTCAATTCCAACAGCAAAATGGTAGTTTTAAAGATCAAATGAGCTAATACTTGTGAATTGCCTAGGCAATGCCTTGTCCCTAGTAACTGAGGCAATGCTCTGTACCTTGAGTTAGGCTCCCTGGAGGAAAAATCTGAGATGAGGATATGGCTTAAGGATATGGCTTCATTGAAGGAGAGATCTCAGGAAGAAAGGAAAGCAAGATAGAGCAGGAAGAGAAGCTTTGCCGAAATCTAGCTCCAGCCTGATCTCAGGGGGAGCTCTGGAGGATAAATTGCACCAAAGTCTTGGATCCAACATGGATCCAATCCAAATCAACTTGGATCCAGTGCTTTGTACCCTCCCCCCATCCACATCCATCAGTCATCGGCTATGGGCTGTCCCCTTGAGGGCAGAGGAAGTCAGATCCTCTTCTCCAGGGCCAGGCAGTTCCCCTTTGGCTGAGGATAATTCTCTGGAGAAGAGGGCACCTGTGGGCTGACAGCAGGCAATATTCACAGCAACTGTGTAAGAGAAATCTGGGCAGGGCATCAACAGCACCCACTACACTATTATTATCAATTTATATCATCCCATGTCTAGATCTGTGCTTTTGATATGACAGGGACTCAATAAACGGTTATTGCAATGAATTAAATGAAAGGCTCCAAACTATGGAGAGCATGCCAAACCAGCACGAGTTGCTCAAGCCTCATCCATGGGTCCAAGAGCTTTGGAGACAGCTCTCACGCGTCTTCCCCCTCGCTGGCCCTCATAATTACCAAGACTACGCAAGATTGTAGCAGGTCCCTAAGTTCCTTGGCACGCTGATTACGGCTAAAGCTAACTTAACTGTGAATTTCCTTGCTTTATACTTGTTTCAGAGATTTTTTTTCTGGCGTTAATTACACCTATGCTTACATCCAAATATTTCATTGTGATGCAGATTATACTTGTAAGTGCATGAATTATTCTTCGAAGGCAAAAGGAATTAATAATGTTTCACCACTCACTGTGACATGTTTCCAAGCACGTAAGTGACAGATGCGTTTTTAAATGATGCACTTTCTTGTCTCCTTGACATGCAAGGACCCAGATTTAAAGAGATAGAAGATGTAAAGGCAGTGCCTTCTGGATCTACTGATGTCATGCCTGGATTTCCATCCCCATCAGCAAATGCATGAATAAGTAATGTGCTCAGGTCCCAGTACCTGCTCAGATTAGATTGTATCAGCAGCCGTACACTCTAAAACACCATTAAAACAAATCCCCAAACACCCAGGGAGCGGAGGGGAGAGGAGGGCAGAGATGGGCTGGTCACTGACAGGAGGGGGGGGGAAGCATTTTGTAAATCATGAAGTGCTCTATAAAGGTCAGTTATTAGTATTATATTAATACTTTTACCATCAACCTTATGTTCGGTACTCAGCAAATCCTCTAACCCCACATTTCCTACTGAATCAATCAGTCCCTGGCAGAGATTTTGCTTCTGTTCCAGTGATTAGGGACAAATTAAAAGGAGCCCATCCAGGTTGAGTGACCAGCTCTTTTCGTACACTTTCATCTGATACTCTCTCTATTGGTAGGGATCAAACTGAATTCAGAAAATAAGTCTCAGTACGTGCTAGACGAGCCTTAATGCTGAGTAGCCTCTGGGTATCATATGGAAAGGGAATGGGGATTCTAGAGACAATCATCACCATCATGACCTCAAGGAAATGAATGCCAAACAACCAGGTGTTGAGTTTGGGAAACAACTAGACCTACTGCTCTGATTCACCAGACTTCATTGTAGTTCTTTCAGGACCACAGGGTATTTGAGAAAGGAAGAAAAAGGAAAAAAAACAACACCCACTTTTTGGCACAGATAATCCACAAAATAATCAATCCCTCAATTACATATACATGTGAATTCACAGTAATGGAAAAAATGGTCTGGTGGGGGCAGGGGGTAGGCAGACTCTGGAAGGGCAAACAGTTGAGCTCTAGAGTAGGGGTTGGCAAACTATTGGCCAAATCTGGCCCTTTGTCTGTTTTTGTAAATCAAGTTTTATTGGAACACAGTGATGCCCATTCATTTACATATTCTCTAGACTGTTTTTACTCTACAACAGAAAAGCTAAGGAGGTGAGGCCATCTTGGCCCACAATGCCAAAAATATATTCACTATTTGGCCCTTTCCAGAAAATGTTTGCTGAATCCTTGCTCTACCGTCAGACTTCTTGGGATTAAACTCTATCACTTACTTATTCATTGTGTTACCTTAAGCAAGTTCCTCAGTCTCATCATGAGGAAACGAACACTACCTACCACATAAGGTTGATATAAAGAATGAATTAAAACTTTCAAGACACCTAGAACAGTGTCTAGCATATATTAATGAGAATCAATAACTGGTGGCCACTGTTATTATAAACAGCAAGATCAAACCTCCTCCTTCTCCCCAGATATGTCATTGGCTCTTCTGCCCAAAAGACCACCTAGACACCTTGCTTCCTTTTCTCGTGCAGAAATTTGGAATTTCTTTCAGAAACAACTTACTATGAATGCAAATGGATCACCCTCTAGGTATTCCATAACAGCCATTCAGAGAAGAAATAATTTTTTTCCCTTTCTTCAGTTTATTTCCATAAGAGGCATCCAGTCCAAAGCTCATGCAGAGATTTGAAACCTCCTTCCTCTGTCTGCTACTAAAATATTCAATCACCAGTCTGACAACTGATAAAATAACAGTTTGCTTTCCCAACTAATAGCCTCTCTTCTCACCTTTAAAATCAGTCAGGGGCTCTAAAGATATTGTATAATCAAGGGACTATGGCTTAAAACACCAACCCCCAATTCCTAAGAGAGTTTATTAGCATGTACAGATTAGCTGCTCAAAATGCACAGAGGGCCCCGCCTCTGTAAAGCAGGAATGCAAAGGAGGAGGTAAACTTAGTACCAGTTGTGAATAACCCATCTCCTTGAAAAACACAGATGGACGAGTAGATGACTCCTTCCTCTCTTTTTCTCTCCTGCTTTTCTGTGACACCTTTCTCTCTCTCTCTTTCTCTCATTTTCTTTCTACCTCTCCTTCTGGAAGTTTTCAATAATAAAAAGATCAGTGTTGGGAAGTAAAAAAATTACACTGATACCCAGATGCGCAAGGTACTGCCCTGGGGACCACAGGAAAAACCCATGAGTTTTAACTCCTGTCCTAGGGAGTTAGTTAGTACTTCCTTTGGGAAGACAAGACAAGCCCATGAAAAGCTAAATAGCAATTAATGAGTTCAATGACAGTACAAAACAACAACAGAAAATATATTGCCACGTAATAAGGAATTAGTTGCTAAATGCTTTCTTTAGATAGTGAACATTATAGAAACTTTAGAAGAGAATAAGATCCACATGACATGTGAATTTGAAATCCAAAACAGGAGAGAATGGCCCTCCTACTTCCTCCTACTCAAAGAAGATGAAATGCCAAAGTTAAATACGTATTTACATTTCAAGTGAGTAATTTAAGGTGTTTTAGTTTAAAATGAACATTAATTAACTAGCTTCCCCAGCTAACAACGTGTGTGAAGGAGCCACTGAACACTGTTTTCTAACTTCCATTGGAATGTTTTTGGCATAGGTTGGACCAAGTGGTGTAGATAGAAATCAAGATGCATTATACAGAGGGGCTTTAGGTGAGGGAAGATGCGATGGGGTCCTGAACAGTGTTAGAAGACCCAAATGCTGAAGGAACACAGCAGAACTCAGGGGAGCGCCTCCCCAGAGTCAGCATGAATGAGCATGTGTGGCTGAATTCTAGAACGTTCTAGAAAGACCAAGCCCTGAACAGTGTCAAAAGACCCAAAAGCTGAAGGAATGTAGAACTCAGGGGAGCACCTCCCCAGAGTCAGCATAAATGAGCATGGGTGGCTGAATTCTAGAATGTTCTAGAAAGACCAAGCTGAAACCTGTGAGCAAGGCTCATGGATGAAGCTTCTCTACTGCATTTACCAATTCACTGTAGGCATCCTTATTTCCCAGTTTGGGAAAGGTGTTTATTCCCAGACCTGTCACCAAATTCCAGTTTAACCACATACTCAGATCTCCATTTCTTTTGAACCACTGAAGTTGTAATTTGAGTGTTTAGATGACATGCTTACATAAACTCTATAGCACAGTGGTGAAGAATGTGGCTACAAAAGCAAAGTGTCTTAGTTCAAGCCCCAGGTCTGCCACTTTAATCTTGAGCAAGGTGCTTACCCCAATGGGGAGGATGATACTACTGAATTCACAGTGTGTCACTAGGGTCAAGTGAATTTGTACATGTGGGCCTTTTAAAACCATCCCTGGTACAGACAGCCTAATAAGTATAAGCTGCCATACCCTTGTCATTGTCTTTGTTACTTAACCTTCCAGCCAGAGGGGCAGTCCTCCCTCCTTCTCTGGAATGAACACGGGCCCTACAAAGGGGGACAATCAAGTCTGAGTTTATTTGGTAGCCCTCTTTCTGGCCCTGTGTGTATCTTTCTCCAACCCTGGTTCCACCCAGAGGACTTAATTTTAGTAACTTGATTCTAACTTTCTTATTCCTCCTATCCTGAGTTCAACGTACCCCATTTTCTCTGCTGGGTGCCCTTTGTGTTGACCCGTGTCAGTCATTCTTAGGCCTGGATGCAGTCTTACATCCAGGCCCCCTCCTGCTGCTGGGTCCCTCCAATGCTATGTTCTTCTCGCTCTCGGGATCTTTTCTATGGCAGGACCACTCGAGTGATGACTGCATGTCTACCTGGATATCTTCCACTGTCCTGTTGAGACCTTCCCCCATCACCAGCTATGGCTCCAAGAATCTGACTGGTTTCAACATTTTGCATTTGTGGTTTGGCATCTAATCCACTCAAGTACTGTTAGTGTTTCCTTATGGCAAGTATCCTCAAAAGGCTGGGTCATCAACTGTTCTTCAGACATTATGGCAAAGGCCATAATGAGTTTCTTCCAGGCACTCTCAAAGGATTCACCTTCTCCACATTACCTCTTGTTCAGCTGGTTTGACAACATGAGAAGACAAGGTAGACATTCACAGCTCCTCTCAATTCTGCTATAATCGGCAAATCTACTCACCGGCATTAACATGGGGAGAAGACACAAGTGACAGGGGACACTGCCTCTAGAATATACTGCTGATTCGAACATAAACTAAAGCCCGACCCACAGTGTGTGTACACAACAAAAATGCTGAGTAACTCTTATCTAAATCACTCTGCAGAGCTTAGGTATGCGAAGCTATGAACCCATTGCACAATTCTCTTTAGAAAGAGACCTTCATGGAGAAGGAACAATTGTAGCTTCTTGGTGGCATCCTCCAGCAATCACATCAAGGGAAAAAATTGAGGGCATTCTTGGCTATGTTACACACACACACACACACACACACACACACGCACACTGTATGTACAGGCAAAATAAAATGTTGGGTATTAATTTCTAGCCACTGTTATGGCACCAGGTCTACCACAACTGGCAGCTCAGAATTCAGAGTCCAAGTTGCGTTTCCCTGGCAATACTCTTGCCCCTACTACACACCTGTGCTGCCCTCTCATCCAAAGGCCTCCAGGAGCCTGTAGGCAAAAAGCTGGTCACTGAGAGCCTTGACCTTCTCACTCCTCCCTGACCTCTAGTGCATGTCTGAGGATGTAACAATTACTATGCCAGCACTGGGATCTGCAGGCTGAAATCTCTTCCACAAATATGCTTCCTACTGCCTTTTATTCCATAGCAAATAGCACTTTTTGCAACTTCAATCGGAACTACCCAAGTAGGTGTTAAGATGGCTTGGACAGGGAGAAGAGTAAGAAAAAGTTAAAACACCAGACAACGCACTTCCAAGTCAGATCTGTATGAAGAACTTCACAGATGCTGGGGACTAACTACGGTGATGGAGTGAGGCAGGTGAGGTAGAACTCAGCCACTGAGCTGAATAATATTTCAATGCAATATTTTTAAAAATCAAAGTTAATGCAAAAACTCCATTGGGAACATAATATCCAAATTTTAAATAAGAAGAAAATTCAATAGTGCCATGATGAACCATTTTCACAGCCTAAGACAAAAGGAAAAATCAGTAATGCTGATCCTATCTTTATTAAAAATTTGGATTATTTCATCCATAGTGGGTTTTTTTTCCTTCCTGTGCCAATTTTGATTTCTTAAAAATACTTCATTAAGGTAGAACTTGTCTTGATTTCTGTGGTTTTGGTACCCCCTCCCTTCGATTTGCACCCCAGGCAAGTGCCTCACTTAGCTTACCCTCATCTCTGTCCTTCTCCAAATGACTGAGAATCCTCATATCACTAGGAAAAGCAAGGGTACTGACTTCTGATACAGCCTTCTGGAACACGGCTACCCAGAATTAGTACAGTAGCACAGAGCCCAGTTCCTACTTAAGCATTATTAAACAGGTTAACCACTCCCCTTGCGTTCAAATGCCATGGATTAGATTCAAGAGAAATTATTATTGGAAAGCCCCCCAATTTAACATTAATTTACCCATTTCTGTTACATGATGGGTCTTGTTTGGCAAAGCCCTTTTTATTTTTTGAATTTTTTAAAAAAGTTTATTTGTTTTGAGACAGACAGAGACAACACAAGTGGGGGAGGGACAAAGAAAGACAGTGAGAATTCTAGGCAAGCCCAGCACTGTCAGCGCAGAGCCTGACTTGGGGCTCAAATGCAAGAACTATGAGATCATGACCTGAGCCGAAACCAAGAGTCGGATTGCTTAACAGACTGAGCCACCCAGGCACCCCTGCAAAGTCCTTTTTCATCAGTAATTTGGTCTTTGCACCACTAAAGACATTATTTCTCCCCCCCCCTCCCCAGCCAAGTCTGGAGTTTTAAAAAATGGTTTATTTTCCTGGATATTTATTAATACATTATCAATACCTCTGTCCACCATTTTAATAGGCCAACACATCTACAGCTGTCAGCCTCATCTTCTGACGGGTGAGAGACAGTCTGTGACTGCCAGGCTGACCAAAGACAGAAATACCTGACCTTCAGGTCAGCCTGTGTGGCTTCATCAAGGATGTCAAGCTTTTTCTCAGATATTTCAAAATTTGGGGAATTCTCAAAAACGGTTACGATGAACTATTAATTAAAAGGAGTGACATAAAAACTAGTATGTATGCTACATTTTCCCTTAGGTTTATAAAAAGATAACAAACATGTGCAAAGAAAAACAGTTTGGTGTTCTAGTAATAGGATTACAGACCATTTGTTTAAAACTCATGTGGTGTTTCCATTTAAAAGTTGAAAAAGGATCCAGATCTCATTACCAAATTCCTGGTCTTCTTGAGGCCTGAGGGCTCCCAAGGAAGAACCACTGTTGTACTGAAAACAAATCAGTGGTGGGGGAAGATTCCTACTAGAATAATAAACTTCTGAGCAAGAATTCATGAACAGAAGGCTCGTGAATATATGGTAAGCAGGGCGAGGGGCTAAAGGCCATTGACTGAAGCTTGATATCTTTCCTTAAGAATATGACATTTCCAGATACTTTTCAAGATTACCTGCTAGACTGTAAGCTCCCTGAGTCCATCCCTGTGTCCCAGTATCTGGCAGAGGCTCTCTCCCAGGGCACAGTAAGTATTTACTGAATAAATGAATGAATGAGTTGAGTTTTTATTTCACTGCCGTTTTAACATATGAATGCACTTCAAGAGGCATCAGGATTGGAGAAGTCTGCCTTCACAGGCCTTCCATGGAAGCATAGCCTTGGGCCCCTTTTTTAAAAAAGGCTTCTTGGGGCGCCTGGGTGGCGCAGTCGGTTAAGCGTCCGACTTCAGCCAGGTCACGATCTCGCGGTCCGTGAGTTCGAGCCCCGCATCAGGCTCTGGGCTGATGGCTCAGAGCCTGGAGCCTGTTTCCGATTCTGTGTCTCCCTCTCTCTCTGCCCCTCCCCCGTTCATGCTCTGTCTCTCTCTGTCCCAAAAATAAATAAAAACGTTGAAAAAAAAATTAAAAAAAAAAAAAAAAAAAAGGCTTCTTGGAGGGGCACCTGGGTGGCTCAGTCGGTTAAGCAGCGGACTCCTCATTTCCAGTCAGGTCATGATCTCACAGTTCTTGAGTTCAATCCCTGCATGGAGCTCTGTGCTGCCAGAGTGGAGCCTGCTTGGGATTCTCTCTCTGCCTCTCTCTCTGCCCCTCCCCTCCCCTGCTCGCTTGTGCTCTCTCTCAAAAATAAAATAAACATTTAAAAAAAGGCATCTTATCAACAACAATCATCAAAAGACAGTATGGAACATATCTATTTATTCACACCTAATGACTAACAAACCAGTGACCTATCCCATAGACTCTTCCCCTTTCATTTGTTTCCCATGGACTCTCCAGTCTCTTGTTTGGCCTATTTTCCCACCCTGTCACACCCTCCTAATTTCTTCCTTTTAACTGTGTGGCTCCTTCCTGTACTTCCTGGCTCTCCAACAGCTGAGCTTGCCTCCTCTAATCTGTACTTATCCTCCTCTATTTCACCCCACCCCCTACCACACACACAGTTCAGTCCAGCTTAGACAGTTTTTTACACGTTTTTTTTGTTTTGTTTTGTTTTTGCTGGCCCTCACAACAATCCCACGAAGCTGGCAGAGCAATTGGAAATTGGTCCCATTTTCTCGTTGGCAAAACTGAGAGTCACAGAAGTTAAGTGCATTGGCCCCAGATCTCAGTAAGTGATATATCCAGGATTCAGAACAAGGCTTTCTTTCCCCAAGGCAAGCCTTTTACCACTACCTTCAAATGAGTACAGGATTCTCCTATGTCACCAAGAACTTCAGCCTTATATATAGCATGCAGTCAATTAGAGCCTAATGTAAGAAGTGGCATAACAAGTCATACAGAAAGGTCCAGAAGATACTGGAGAACACTGTATCTTTCTCTGCCTATGGAATCAAATAGTAATTCTTTAGCATGATTCACAAGATTCTCATAATTTGGACTGACTTCCCAGCTCCTTTTGCATCACTCCCCATGACTCACACAGTGCCCCAGTCATGCCGACCTTGCAGGATCCCTCACATCTATCCTATCCTGCTCACCTGGCAAACTCCTATTCATCCTTCTAGAGCCTGCATAAGCAAGACTTAAGAAACTTTCTGGGTGAGGCCTGCTCTGCTCTGTACCTACAACACCGTATCATTCAAGTAGCTCTCCACAGCTCTTGGGATAAAGTCTGAGCTTTCATTCCACATGGCCTGCTAAGGCCCTCTGTGATCTGGCTCTTACTTACATCTTCAGTCTTATATCTTCCTGTACTTCACACGCTCTCTCACACTATTCCCTTTCTACACTGAACAACCTTCAGTTTGCACATACACATCACTGGCTATCTCTCCCGTAAGCCCCTGCACATGCAGGCTCCCTGCTTTCTCTTCCCCTTTACTGGGAGAATTCCAACTCAATCTTTCAGCTGAGTTGTCACTTCCTCCAGGAAGGTGTCCAGAGTCAGAATTGGTGGCCCTCTTCCTTGCACCTTGCTACCTCCTCACCATGATAAGTACTCTTTGACCAACTCCCCCAACGTCACCCCTGATTTTTTTCTTCTTTGATATATACCATGTCTGTCCCAGAAGAGAGTCTATAACCAGATCCTCCTTGATGTTCCTTATTGGAGATGCCTCCCCATCTTTATAATCATCACTAAAACGTTTGGGGGTAAATGTTGTGGTGTAACGAATGCTGAACTCGGTGCTGGCTCAGTCTCAGGTCCCATTCATTCATTCATCCGTTCACTCAATAGGTATTTATAGAGTACTTTCTATCTTTGTGCCCAGCACTATTCCAGGCAAGGAAGAGAACAGGCAAAGCCGCTGCTCTCATAAAATTTTCATTCTAGTGGGGGCGTCAGATCAAAACAAAAAAGACAAACATACAATGTTACGCGTGTTAGGGATAAGTGCTGTGAGCAAAAGCGTGGCTATGATACTGCCTGTGCTAACCTGGACAAACCTATTAAATCTCTCTGAAACTCAGTGTCAGTTTATACAATGGTGTCAATAATATTTGCTCTAAATAAACGAGCAGGGTTTCTGTGAGGTTCTGGTAGGTAGAAACAGGAATGCAGTTTTGAAAACACACCAAGTATATGCTGTTATAATTATTAATTTTGAAGTAATGTGGTCTCTATTTACTCTCTCTAGCAGCCAATACATGAATAAAAAAGAAATGCATCAGTCATCTAGATATTTGAAAACGAACAAATGTCTGACTGACGGCTCAGTTCTGCATCTGAACGTTTAGTTAACGTACCTGCATGGTTGCAAAAGTCATGTGTTGGCTGCTGTGCATTTGAAGGCATCAACCTCTAGAATTATTATTTTTCCTCATACTATTGAGATAATGGTAATTTTCCTGTCTAAATGTAAATTTTAAATGGGCATTTTCATGCTCATCTGGGAAAACAAGCTAAGCGGGACTGTCCATCTCACATAAACGTTATTTATACTTCTGTGTAGCTCATTTTTATTTAGGACATATGTGCATGCCAACGACGTGTGGGAGAACATTAAATCATTCCCCATGAAACTTAGGAGCCAAATTTAATTTTGCAACTGTTTGCAAAATTTTTAAAAAATGGCAACACACTTTTTTTTTTACTAGCTTTAAAGGGGATAGTGCATGAGAATAAATGAAACCACGCTTTTTTTTACATTGCATTTGCCAAAGAACCTGACATCCACCATTTTGAAAGGGACACAGGAGTGAGGTGAGGATGTGGCAAATGTGGGTAGACAACTGAAGCTTCCTTATATTACTTACGTGCTGTCTGTTTGTAATTATACAATAAAATGGGACTACGTCTCCCAGTAATTCTGACAGCACTTATAAGGCTCAGGTTTCTCTTCTCTCCTCCCCTCTGCCATCATAATTTCACCGTGTAGCCTTTGTAGACCTGTTAATACATGTTTACAGACATACACACTGGTTTTTATATGAATAGTGCACTGTACCTACTGTCCAGCAACTTTGTTTCTTCACCTGTGTCTGGGGATCCCGCCACACAGCAAGGTCTTTATGTTCAAACTGTGCAACACTGAATACTTGGTATATGGCTCCCACTGCCTGTGTGTGCATTCTGCTCTAGGGTGTTCGTGGAGAGGTGGACCCGTGGCTTCGGGGATATTCACCTTTTTTTCTTCATTTAAATTTTAACGGACACTGCAGACTTGCTCTCCAGTAATGGAATCTCCATTTACACCCTCACCAACTAGCTCCACTCCCATTAGGGGGCATCACTATGCTGTTCAGGGAGGAAGCAGGTGGGGAAGGAGAAGAGGGCTCTCTAGCCCTCTGGGAGTTACATACAAACATTCAATGGGTAAATCCTGAAGCAGTGGAAGGGGTTGAGCCCAGCAACAATTCTTTCTCTTCTATTACACTAGTGTGAATTCCTCCATTATGTTACTTTGCTCTTTTATTCCATCTTCTGCTGACCTTAGGTCTCTGGTATCAGACATCCTGTGGCTTTATATTCCCCTGGGATGTGACCCTAATGACACAGTCCACTGGAATTAGCAGCAACTATCATTTATTGGCACACAGTTTGCACGCACTATGTCCGTCGGTCCGCGAGATAGTTCCGTTATGTAGGTGCCTTCTGGTCCACAGTTCACAGATGAGGATACGGTCAAATGTACCTACCATTCAGGGTCACAACATACATCCCATAGTGTAGAAACCTGGACCTGGGCTAGGTAGTTCCAATGTGGGTTCTGAGACTGTGAGCCACCAGGCTCCACAGCAAACAATCACTCCCCGCTGAGGCTCTCTATCTCCACCTCCCTATGTCAGGCGCTGCTTTCTGCCTCGTGTTAGTTATTTGTCAATAGTATTTATCTTATCTTTTCGACTATTAGCTTCTGGAACGAAAGATGCATGGCTGAGTCACCTCTGTCTTCACCAATGTTTCAAAAACACAGTACCTCGAACACAGTAGAAACTTAATATTTTAAATGAAAGACGTACTATTCAATCTCATAACATTTCTTCCTGTACATTCCCACATGACTGAATGCCCTCCATGCTGAATCTGACCATGGCCTTCATGGGTATCGTACCCTGGATCTGTCCCAGGGCTGATTCCCACATCGGACTATCGGTGCTCTATGCAAGGAAGCAGCCCTCATGTCAGTAAGACTAGACCATCACTTTCCCCTTGGCCTCTCTTCAGCCTACTCAGGCTGAAAGCCACAGTCAAGTTCCTCCTCCATAATGCCTTTCCCAATTTTCCCCAATAATTATTGAGAACTTCATTAGACATCTCATATCCATTTTCCAAACTAATATTTAATTATACATTGTCTCATTTTGTTTCATGTGATTTGAAGTCTGCCCTCACAGACCAAAAAGCTTCTTGAAACAGGTACCATATTGCCATTTTCTCCATAATCATTATCATCAATATAGCAAATATTTATTTAAACAGGTACCATATTGCCATATTCTCTGTAATCACCATCATCAATATAGCAAATATTTATTTAACACTACATGAATTAACTCATTTAATCTTTATAAGAACCCTAAGAGAGAGGTACTATGATTATCTCCATTTTGCAGATGAGAATACTGAGGCATGGAGAGAATAAATAACTTGCTCAAGGTCACGTGGATATCAATGTGGTAAAGTAAGTTTTCAAGTCTGAGCAGTCTGGTCCTGGAGTCTATGGGCTTAACAACTGAGACCCCTCTTCCATGCAATCCCGCGATAGTACCAAAAGCAGAGATATTGCACAATAAACACTCATTGGCTACTTGGTATACAAGTTGATATTAGCTGCCCTTTCAGTGTCCCTAAGTCCACTTTACAATCATTTCAGGACTCCCTTGCGCCTTACTTAATTGGTCGTTGTCTAATTGCGGAGGAAGGGCTCATACTGGAGCAAGATTTGCCCACAGAGCTATGAAAGCCTTGGAGAAAGCTGACCCAGAGGAAGCTGCTATTGAAAGCTGGTTTGGCTAGAGAGGCACGAAGCATGACAACGAGAGGTCAGGGTCCATTTGAGGCAGACAGTGAAATGCATCCTGCTTAAGAAGATGGGGTTTAGGGCAAGGCTGCTGAGCTGGAATCCCAGCACCATGGAACACTTTTCTCCTGGAGCTAATTCTTCTCAAGTGCTCAGCACAGTAATGGGCACAGTAGACGCTCCACGTGCATTAACTGCTGTATTATTCATAATAATTAGAAGGGAGAACAATATCTGGTATCTGGGTTCCTGACTTCTATATGGGACACAGCAAGGGAATGAGGCACAGTGGATATTCAGAATTCAGCATCTTTTTCTGGGGCTCTGGCAACCTGAGTCCTTGGCGCTCTAGAGAGCCTAGCCACAGGTAGTAGAGCCAAATTTCAGGAGGGCACTGGACCCTAAGCCTAGGGATTCCAAGGTCCCTGTGTAATGCCTATAGAAATTCAAGCCCTGAGTACAGGGAAAAGGTCCCCAAGTCAGGACCAGGCCACATACAGGATTTGGTGCCAGGCATAGGTGAAATCTCATGGGTCACCTGAGGCATAGGACTGGAGCAAGACAGCAGCAAGGGTATCTTGGGGCAGAGCCCAATCAAGATGGGGTGGAACAGCCTAAATCAGCCCTACCTCTGCTCAGGAATAGAGAACCACGGGCAGAATGAGCTTGCACTGAGGATCACATGACAGTGCAGGTAAGGAAAAGCTGGGAGTGGGTCTGGACCTGTTCCATGCTGCACGGGGCTGCCTCACGGCCCTATCTGGGCCTCACCCCGTTGGTGAGCCAGCAGTCTGGTGCCGTGCCCTTTGCTGAAGGCAGGTGCACAGCAGGTGACTGACCCTGGGAAGCGGAAACCAAGCTGTCAGTGGGCACAGCCCATGGTGCGAGACTTGACTGCAAGCCTCAGAGCCTCCGGGGCCCCAGCGGTGGGGCCCACGTCCTCCGGGCAGGGAGCGTCGATTCACACAGCACGAGAGCCATAACATAGCGGGAGACCCACAGAAGGCTTTTAAATGTCTATTTTTTAAAGTGGTTAGCAAAGCAGGGGAGAAACTGTCAGAGATCTGAAATGAAGAGTTTAATTCCGAGTCAGCAAAGAGGTGAAAGGAAGCAGAAACAGAAGACAGTGGAAGAAGAGGCCCCAGGATTTGGGGAGAGAAATACAAAGGTTGGGAACAAGGGGAAAAACATAATGGCCACATCTCAGAAATGGCTCAAGTCGACAATTGGGAACACTGTTTTCCATTCTCCAAATACCTGCTGCTTTTTCAGGCACGTTATTTCCTCTGCCTGAAAAGCCCCCTCCTCTATGCATCTGACAGACTTCTATGTGCTCTTAACCCTGGTTCAGAGATCACCTCCTTCAGGCAAAGCCACACTCTCTTTTGGTCTCTGTTTTCACCATTTGTTAATAGCATATTTCAAAGTCTACAATAATGGGTTATGAAGTCTGTGCACTGCGGCCACGCACGATCTCCTTGAGGATGTCCATCTTTCTACCCCCAAGACCCCCCCAAGACTTAATATAGTTCCTGGCACACAGTGGGTAGTCCATTTATGATACCTGAGGAAATGCGTGAAAAAGAATGAATAAAGGAAAAACAGGAAGGAAGGAACCACAGAAGGAAGGAGGAAGGGAGTGAAGAAAGACCTTTTATGGCTGTTAAGTACAGGGTGCATGGAGGGGTGGCAGGAAGTGAGTCCATAAACGTAGCTCAGCATGTCCTAAGAGTCATGTGTACCAAGCTGAGTATTTACCTCATGGGCAAAGTAGCATAATCAAAAGTTATAGAGCAGAATGATATTTGAAAAAGCTGTCTCCAATGCCCTCTTCACCCTACATGTTATTAATCTCATTTATTTGCTCCCTACTTCAAATTAATGTTCTTGAGCCCAGAGATTTGGCATCTATGGCCTCATTCAAAACCAGCAGACCCCAACTCCTCCAAGAAATATTCTTAAAATGACCTCCTATCCGACTCTTCATTATCTCAGTACTTTTTTTCTTAACTTACATCATTCCAACTCCGCACCTGTTTATTTGTCCCTCGGGGTAACAGTGTTCCCCTAGAAGTTATGAGTTTCTTCTTTAGAGCCAAACAAACTTAGGTTCAAATCATGGCTTGGCTATTTGCTAGCTTTCTCACTCCAACTAAATTACCTAATATCTCTGCGCCTCAGTCTGTTCAGCTATATCGGGGTGATGAATGACGCCTATCAACATGGTTTTTGTAAGAAGTGAAGGCTATTTAAGGTTTAGATATATCCTAAGCAATCAATAGCAGCTAGCAACAGTGGAGTCGCCAATATTAGTTTAAAATTGTAGTCACAGATCTGTTTGTTCTTATGCCCTGCTCTACTCTCTGAGAGGGGACACTGTCTTCTCTTTCTCATGTTGTTATTTCCTTTTCTCCCCCTCCCCCAACTCTACATCACCTTCTCCCCTTCAAGGTGTCTTGCTATTCTCTGTAACTCAATGCAGAGTGTCTGCTATGCATCATGGTTCCCCTTTGCCACTGTGCCCTAGCTTCATGAATGACACTGTCATCCACCCAGTTCACAAGCCAGAAACCTGGGTCTTGTTCTGACCCGCCATTCTCCCTCATGCCCACCATATGCAATTCACTATGCTCTGTTGGCCCATGTCCTAAACAGCTCCTGATTCTCTACACTGCTCTCCATATCCACAACCACCTTGATCTGCTGACCTCCATCTCTGAGACTGCCACCAGGGTCTCCTGACTGCCCCTCTCAAGATTACCTGTCTCCCTCACCCATCTTTGCTGCCAGTCAATTCTCTATCCTACAGCCAGAGAGGTCTTCTTAAAACTCAAACGCGATCATGTGACCCCCTCGCAGCCTCCCATTGCTCTTAGGGTAAACGCACAACTTGCTAACCTGGTTGTTCTAGAATCAGACTTATTACCTGTGTTGCAATCACGCTGGTTTATATCAGGGCTCCTCTTCACATGGGTTGTTCTCTTTTCCTCCAACAAGCTCTCCAAAGAAACAAGACTTGCACAACACGGGCTCAAAGACAAAGGTAAGCCCTGAACTTTGGACTAGGAAGGTCTCTTTTTGGTTCAGGATATTGTATGTAACTGATACAAAGCACTGGGCAAAGACAAGTCTCAGAGAAAAGGGCCAAGCTTGTAAAGTACAAGACAAAGTGATGGATGGAGGAGCTGGGTGCCTAAAAGCACTTCATTTCACTTTTCTAAATGTGCCCTGTCAAAGTGAAGGGAATAGACCCAGTAAGGCTTAAGTTAGTGGATGCACAATGAAGTAGAATATTTATCTTCACGCTCTTGAGCTGTAGACCATTCAGCATTAGAAAACACCATCAAGTCTGTCTCCCAACATGCCTGGGGCCCTTGGAGTGGGGAGGATTCTGATTTAATGAGCAAGGCACACCATCTGTCAACAGGACTGCTGAGCAGTAACTCAGCTAACAGCAGCTCTCAGACCTCAAGGAGGAGAACACTTGGGTGCCATTTGGGTAAGACGTAGCCCTTGGCTCTGTAGTCAAGAGACCTTACGTACCTTATCTACTCAACCTGGGAATGATAAGTGAAACCTGTGTTCTTGTTCACAGTCTAACCCAGCCTTAACATTTTATGCGTGGGTGCTTGATAAGCCATTGCAGAAGGAGACATCCAGCATACAACAAGGTGTTAAGAGGGTTACATCCTTGACCATTACACTTTCCAGCAAGAAGCTTCCAAGGTATTAATGCAGACAATAACACCAGCCAAACCATTTACCTTAGCATACAACTATGGGGGTGGGGGGAGGAAAACAGAAAGAGTATGATTCATGTATATTCCTTATGGAGTATGATTTTAAAATTGAAATAATCCAGGAGAGTGCATTTTGTATCTTAATCAGTGAAAGCGATATAGGAGTGGCTCCTATCTCAATAGGAAAATAATATGATCTTTAACCAAACGGACCAGAAATTATGTATCCAAATGAGGGTTTTCTCCTTTAAAAGCAGTCACCTTAGAATGCTAAATAATTCTTTGTCTGCATTTCCGTAGCTCATTTCACTTACTAAATTTCGAGGCTCACTTCTCTGGGCATTTTTTTCTCTTACACATGTGACTCTCTAGCCCTTAACCTAGTGCTTGGCACAAAAGCAGGCAGAACAGCCAGATACATGCGCCCAGGAGTCAGAAGACCCAAGGTTCAAATCCCAGCTCTGTTAAGCTAGCAATGTGAATTTGGTCCTATGCCCTGAGCCTCAGTTTCCTCATCTGTAAAATGGGGATGGTAATTGTCCACAACTCCTGGAGTTTCTATAATTATATGAAAATAACGCATATAAAATACTTAGTATTACCTTTAACACAGAGACAGCACTCGGAGTTGACTACTGTTATAAATAGGCATTTTTTTTAATGTTTGTTTATTTTTGAGAGAGAGAAACAGAGCACAAGCAGGGGAAGGGGCAGAGAGAGAGGGAGACACAGAATCCAAAGCAGGCTCTAGGCTCTGAGCTGTCAGCACAGAGCCCGATGCAGGGCTCAAACCCACGGACCACGAAATCACAACCTAAGCCGAAGTCAGATGCTTAACCCACTGAATCACCCAGGCGCCCCTAGGCATTACTGTTTTTTTTTAAATTAGTTATTCCAATTATGATGTCTTATCCATAAATTGTTGGGGCTCCTCTTCTGAAGTCACTAGGACATCCTAATTCCCATTCTTCAAAACCACCTTAATGTAAGTTTTTAGTGGGATTTGATATGTAGAGACGACTGAAAATTGGTTAAACTTAATCCAGTGTCTATGAGCATCTCAAATGTTAGCTCCAAGTCTTATTCTTGTATTTGCTTTTATGACCATAATATCTTTCACAGTTCTTGGCACTTAGCTCCAGTGAATGTTAATTTAATGAACGGGACATTTGCTGAGTAAATCACGGAATGAATAAAGTAGGGGAACAAGATGAATAATCACAAGCAATTACTCAACTTGTTCACCCAACCTAGCTTCAGGATTCTGGTGAAACGCTGTCAAAAAAATGGAGAGATGTGACCTATGAATAGGATGTGGGGAAACTATCTTTCTAGCCTTCCTTCTGTGGTGCTGTGCTGGACATCTGTCATGCTTTCTAATCTCCTACCACCTTTTGAATGCTTTTATGATGTGTATTAGTTTCCTATTGCTGCTGTAACAAATTACTACTTACTGGCTTTAAGGAATGCAAATTTATTATCTTAATATTTCTGGAGCTCAGAAGTCCGAAATGAGTGTTATGGGGCCAAGATCAAGGTGTCAACAGGCCTGTGTTAGTTGTCGAGGCTCCCAGGGGAGACTTTCCAGGGCCTTTCCAACCACTGGAGACCTTCTGCATTGTATAGCCTACAGCCCCCTTACTCCTTCTTCAGAGTAGATCACTTCAACCTCTGCTTCTATTATCACATCTCCTTTTTCTGACTCTGATCTTCCTGCCTCTCTCTTATAGGGACTCTTGTGATTACACTGGGCCTGCCTGGATAATCCAGGAAAATCTCCCTATCTCAAGATCCTTAACTTGGTCATACATGCAAAGTCCCTTCTACTGTCTATGGTAACACATACACAGGCTCCCAAGATTAGGATGTGGACAACTTTGGTGGGGGTCATTATTCAACCCACCCAACCAATCCACTGTGTTTGGAGTACTTCCTGCCTTTAGTGTTCAATCCTGCCCAGGCAGAATCCTGAACTTTGCTTTTAATAAAGCATAGGCATGTGACTGAAGCTGGCCAATCTGGGATGCCAGACTCTTCAGTTCTGAAGTTAGCAGTATGAGGAAGGAGCATCCATTTTCTGGTGATGCTGATGGCAAAAGTGTCCAGCTCTATGGCCACCAGTGGTGTCTAATGACCCCTCCACATCAGTGAAGGGATCTATCTCTGCCCAGTAGTGGCAAGAGGAGGAGTGCTTTCTAGAACAATCCTATAGTACATTCTTGTAAGTCTACCCTCCAAGTCCAATTCTTTGGCTCACTCATAGATTCTGAGCACCTCAAATGCTTTAATGAGCATCTTGTCTGCTTGCCTGAGTCTGAAAAGGGTTCTGTTATTTCAAACTAAGAACCTCAAGTGGACACAGCCTCTGGTCTTAGGTTATAAGGAGAGCCTGAAGAGAGGCTGGGAGTGTTCCTAGAAAATGGGGACAACAAAGAATTGTTTGGGGTGCCTTTTAAGGGCCGAGTACTTAGTAAAAGGGCTCTGAAGAAATGCTGTGACATCATTCTAACTAGGGGTTGGTAAACGGCACCATTCTTTATCATAGAAGGGGTGAGGAGGAGGACTAAAAGGGAATACTCTACGTAGCTGGACTCTGAGACTATTCTCTTTTCACCTCTTCCAAGGTAGATATAATGCTGTTTGTAAGGGAACAGGAAGAGATTTTGATTATTAATGTTGGTCAGCACGGATGTACCCTTCAGTGTTTTTCAAAATGCTTTACCACCATTACTTATTTATATTAAATTACATAGTCTTGGACTATCCATTAGTTTAGAAAACAAAAGTACATCTGGCTTAAGACTTCCTCTCACCCACTGCCACCCTCACCCCTGCATTATCTACAGCATGCTCACCTGGGGCTCTTAGTTCACCCCTTTGTAGGACGGGGGATTTTGATCTTTCAAAATAACATTTTTTTCAATTGCTCTCTGCTCTCTGCCTTTTGCTTGCCGTTAGCAGTTCAAATCCTGACTCTGGCAGTGAGTAGCTGGGTGACTTGGGAATGGTCACTTAACTCTCTGAGCTTTCTCTAGCAAGTGCTGACACCTCCAAGCAGGTTTGCAGACAATACTGAGTAAGTGTATGGGATGCCACTGAGCTCAAGCTCTGGATCCAGACATATCAGAGTTCAAATCTTAAGCTACATCCTATCAGCTGTATGTCCTTCAGCAAGTTAGCCTGGTTGCCCTGATCAATAAAATGGGAGATGGGCAAGCACTCCCTTATAAAGGTAAAACCAATAAATGAGATGATAGGCGGAGAGCTCTTTGCACCATGCCTGTTAGCTACAAACAGTGAAGGAGTTGTCTGGAGTGAGTCTTTGTAGAGAGTTAAGGCATTTTCACACGGAAGAATACAATCAACTTGTTTTCACACATCCCCAACCACCACCTTCTTGTGGTCTCTAGTGTTCTCAAATGCTCAGGAAACAGACATTTAAAAGCTGATGCTATTGGCAGAGATCAGATCTGCAGTTGCTTGAGTTCAAGGATGAACTCAGAGAGGAATGACTCGAAAGGGGCACAAGGAAATTAGGGGGATGGTTGAAATGTTCTGTAGCATGATGGTTGTGGTGGTTACGTAACTATATTCCTTCCCTAAACGCACTAAACAGCAGAGTTAAAATCAGTGCATTTTACAGGCGCCTGGGAGGCTCAGCAGTTAAGCATCCCACTTCAGCTCGTGTCATGATCTCGCGGTTCACGAGTCCGAGCCCCACGTTGGGCTCTGTGCTGACAGCTCAGAGCCTGAAGCCTGCTTCAGATTCTGTCTCTCTCTCTCTCTCTCTCAAAAATAAATACACATTAAAAATTTTTTAAATAAAACAAATGAGTACATTTTATATACAGCACACTTTGGTAAAGTTGATTTTAATTATTATGTTATAGGCACACTAGAGCAGGGGTTGGCAAGATTTTTTTCTGTGAAGGGCCAGAGAGTATTTTAGTCTTTGAAGGCTACATACAGGCTCTAATACTATAGGCTCAGGTCTGCTATTGTAATGCAGAGGCAGCCACAGAGGATAGGTAGCTAATATATAAGTGAATGGGTGTAGCCGGATTTTGATACAATTTTATTTATGGATCAGAATGTGGTTTTGTATATTTTTCACGTTTCACGAAATCTTCTCCTTCTTTTGTTTTTATCGAATTCATTTAAAAATGTAAAAATCATTTTTAGCTCCCGGCTTTATAAAAACAGCCAGCAGGCTGGCTTTGGTCTGTGGGCCACTGTTTGCCAAGCCCTGCTCTAGAGTCCCAAAGAGCCCGTGTCAAGCAACATTCTGAAATCTGCTTTAGTGGCTTCTCAGTGCAAATGTCAGGTCTAAGAGCTGGGAATGCCAGAACCCACTCCCTCTGTGGCCAGGCTAAGCCTCTGCATCTTGACTTCAATTTCCCCATCTGTCCAGGGAGGACGGCAACCATCTCCCAGAGCCCAGCAGAACTCATTCGGCTTGTTATTTGGGAGAAAATGCTCCCGTCCAAGTGCAGAAACTGATCATGGCTCAGGTTATGTGTCTGGCCTGTCTCAATCGTCAGGGGGAAAGGTTTGATTTTTCAGGTTGTCATTCCTAAAATTGCTTGCCTTTCCAGGTGATGTTCTTATTTCTGAATGTGGTCTGACCTTCACATTCCCTAAAGAGGAGGGTTATTTTTTCAAAGGACTGGTGGCAGAAGGTGCTCACAGAAAGCTTGCTCCTTCCCTGCCAAGCTGCCATCCCCGGCAAGAACCATCCCTTAGGGGACAGTGGCTTCCCCTCAGAATGTTTGTCTGGGCAGGGCCACAGCTACTCCAAGCTCCTCTGACAGTAAAGAAGGCTTTACAAATCCAACTCAGCACAAAATAAGAGTTCCTTTTTGGTTTCTGAGAGTGGTAGGTGCTTAAGGAACCCCCTGGGGGTGGTAGAGACTGCCAAGATACCTACGAAAGTCAAGATAATCCTGTCGTTCAAAAACCTCAAGGCTTTAAAAACTTTTTTTTTTTTTAACATTTTGTATATAATTTAATCTTTCATTGAAAAAAACAGGTTGCCCGGGCACCTGGTTTCTTATTCTACCTGTTAGGAAGTATTCAAATTAATTGTTTGCATTAAGGGGTTGCAAACTTTTTCTGTAAAGGGCCAAACACTAAATATTTCAGGCATTTCAGGGAACAGAGTCTCTGTTGCAGCTACTCAAGTCCGTTGCTGTATAAAAACAGCCAGAGACAAATGAATGAACAAGCATGGCTGTGTTCCAAGAAAACTTCCTTTACAATGCAAGGCGGCAAGCCAGATTTGGCCCAGAGGCCGTTGTGTGCTGAGCCCTGTCCTAAGTGGTAGTATCTCCAAGAGGGACTGGGCAGAAAGAGGTAATACAACTTAAGTCAACAAACACTACTCAGCATATCTACAAATAATCTTGCAATTATCACTACAGACTGGGGAGTAAAACCCACCCAACCAGCATGCTGGGCTAGGAGTGAGAACAGAACACACAAGCAGACTAGACAATTCTTGACCACGGTGAGTTTTCCATCTGACAGAGGAAGCAAGTCAGGTCAGTGATGAGTAGCACTGAAGACTGGAAGAGCCAATGGGGTGTAAAGAACCAAGAGAGGACTTCCAACTTGCGGGATCACAACAGCCTCCACAGAGAAGGAGCCCTCCGGCTGAACGTGTGACATGGGCAAGATTCAGGTGGTTGAAAACCAGGTGGGGAAACACAACACGAACAATAGCACAGGTAAGGATGGGCAAAATGCATTCGCGGAATAGAGAGCAGCCAAGTTGGAGCAAAGCTGGAAAGGTGTTTACGGAGTATTACAGACGACTTTTAAACATCGGTTTTAACAGTGTGAACTCTTGTAGAGTCAGCGGGGGGTATGAAGTTTCTGAACTTCTACTGCAATGTTCCTTACAAAGGAGGTAACTCAAAGAATCCTCCTCCTTTACAAAGACCATGTGACTGGCCTCATCTCCCAAGTTATGAACATGATGTTACTAATGAGCCACCTTTATTAAGCCATTATTATATGGCCAATAACGACACACTAAATGCTTTACTTTCATAATGCCATTTAACACACACAAAAAAATCACTGAGGTGGTTCTTTTTATCCCCATATTACAGATTAGAAAACAGATGCAGGAGAAGTCAACATCCCCAAAGCCTTCCAGGTTGGAAGAGGCAGTGTGTGGGTTTAAACCTAGGTCTGTCTGTCTGTCTGTCTGTCTGTAAGCTTTAAAATCACTCTCTCAAATAGTTTCCCGGTGCATTCAAACATATTTCTGTGTTTTAATAGTTAAATGATGTATTTTTTAAAACCTCATTTCTAAATTGTCTCTTCCAAATGTTTCCTACTCAAAAAATCCCCAATACTATGATTGCATGTCTCATCTTTTTATCTTCCTAATTATTTTTTTCAAGAGCAACAGATTCATAATTGAAGATTTAGAAATTTAAATTCTGTTCAAAGTTCATCTGATGTGAGTTCACTAATTTAGCATGAAATTGTGATTTTCATCAATCCCACATCTATCCATCCACGTACATAATTATTTTCATATTGGTTTGGTCTACATGTTAGGCAGGACCTGCTTTAATGCACACAAACCATGCATTTATCTCATGTGCCTCTTGCTCAAACAGAATAGTGGAATAAAATTTCAAGTAACTAAAACCGCTTATAAATAAAATTTTACAGGAGAACAAACTATTCATAATAGTTACTTTCAGGTTATGGATTATAGGTAATCTGTTTCCTCTTCTAGTCTTCTCTTAAAAATTGGGTTATATTAGGGCTATAATTTTAAAATGTAATCATGTAAAAATAGTCTCAGAAAAAAAGGTTATGAAACAACACATTGGGAACTAAATGCAATTAATAAAAGAATTTCCTAGTGCAAAAAGGAGGTATGTCCCATGAAGTCAGTGATTCTTGCTTATGTGCACTTTAAGCTAGCAGGTCTCATTAATTCACGGGGCTCTAGTATCAGGTATGGGTGTATCATCAGCTCCTCAAAACTCAATCAATTTAAGAGAAACAGGAGTAGGGGTTTAGTGGATTAGCCCCAACAGGCCATTAATCTGCACATTCTCCATTGTAATCCAGCCCCTACCAACGTGACTGGGGGAGGGGGGTGGTGGGGAGAATCCCACAAAAACACCCACACACTCAGAAAAGCTCCCAAGCTGGCTCCCTAGAGACACACATGCTTAGGTCACAGTTTGCTTCTCTTTACTTAACATCAAGACAGCCTTTGTCATCTGTCAAATTTCTTGTTAGTTTTTCTTTTATGCCTTTTGCTGAAATTCTCAGATCAGATATATTTGAAAGGGAACCATGTCGCAATCCCAGGAATAGCTCAGCATTTAATTATCATTTTAAAAATCATTCTCTCGAGTGGCTATGAAGCATAAATCAGAACTATCATTTCATGTTGCAAATTTGTTGAAAAAACATAGTTAAGGTTACCATCTGCATAAATTAGTGGTTGGGGAACCTGGCAAGACTGAGTAATGAAAAGAAAACAGAATAACCAAATTCCAGTAAAAAACGAGCAAGGGATAGTTTTAGAAGATGTAAATATTATATCTTTTATCATAAATGGATTAGATCCTAATACCTCATTTCTTTATTGCTCTGGCCAATAAGCCAACATTTACATCAAGCAAGAAAACCTATGAGCAAATTCCTGACTCAGGGATTTGTTTATGCCACCAATCTCAAGGCCAAATATTTACTGGATATACAGGCCTTGATAAGTCTAAACCCTAGTTGTAGAATGAAAAGGACGTGGCATTAAATGCACATTTTTTAAATTATTAAATAAAATGTGAGCCAGACTCAGTAGATTGCCTCTGAAGATCATTTTATGAAAAAGACATGATTGTCTTCTTTCTTATTACCTTTAAAATATTCCCCAAACATCCTAGCTTTCCCTGGTGAATCAGATTCAACCAACCTCAACTGATTATATGTTATGTGCAGGCATTGTGCTAAACACTTTCACATGAATTGGCTCATTTAATCCCCATGTTTTACATGATATTGCCAAATTCCTTCCTAATTTTGCCCAACATCTTTTGTTCTTCTAGCTTCAGCCATAACAATACGAAACCATTTATCAAGTATATCCTATGTGCTAAGCACTCGGCTGCGTTTTAAAATTTCAGTCTCTCTTAACTGATGTTATAGATGTTATTACTTCCAGCCTATGAAAGAGGATACTGAGGATTACTTAGAGATTTTAAGTGACTTCCCAAGGTCACAAAACAAGAGGTGAAATTCTAAGACTCCAATATATGGACCACATGGTTTTCAGTATATGCTTTTATGAAGCAATGATGCCCACTTGAGTCTTTCCAAGGGTCTCACTAGAGGGCTATAAGGTCATCTTTCTACAGGCATAGTTCAGGCTATTCTCTTATCACCCCTTGTCTTATACTTGTCCATCTTTGAAATCATTGGCCACTTTCCCGCCTACTCACTGTCATGAAAGTTCTTCCTGCAATTTTTCTGCCTTAACGTTTCCCAAACTGGGAAAGTTTAGCATCACTGGACAACTGGACAGTAAACTTGGATAACTCTCGGTAAAAGCCTCTTAACATTATAAAATTCCGAGTTGGAAAGGGACCTAGAAATTACCTGTCCAATGTCCCTGTTTAAATGGAAAACACTGGGGCCCAGGCCGGTAAAACGACTTTCCCCAGACCACAGAGCTGGTAGCAGCACTCACATCAACATTTTCTAACTTCCATCCCATTAATCTTTGCTGCCATCCACCTGAAATGTTCTTCTGTACAATTTATAGAAATATGTTATTAGAACAATATTCCAGAAGTCTCAAAATTCTGGAGGCGCCTGGGTGGCTCAGTCCATTAAGTGTCCAACTCTTGATTTCAGCTCAGTTAACGTCTCACTGTTCATGGAATCGAGCCCACACTGACAGTGCACAGCCTGCTTGGGATTCTCTCTCTGTCCCTCTCTCTCTCTGCCCCTTTCCTGTTCACACACACATGCACACACGCGCTCTCTCACGCGCGCGCTCTCTCTCTCTCAAAATAAATAAATAAACATTGTTTTTAAAAAGTCTCAAAATTCTGGATTTAGGATAGTGATTTGCTTGTTCTTAACCAGGTTTCCTGTGTCTGATCTGACTTATTGAGCAGAACAACATTTTGAATACCAAAGCTATTTGGGTTTTGTCTAATAGTTTCTGGGGTGGGCCACTGTTGAAACGATTTTTGAAAGTTTAATCACTGTTCTACATACTTGTTTACTTTCTCAAGGAATTTAGGCATACTTCTGGAGACTTATAAAAAGGTTGTGCATTACTTAAAGATGTAATATGGTCAAACCATAAAGAACTTCATACTGTTTTATCCATTTATCACAATACAGGGATGATTTTAAAGAAATAATTCAATATAAATAAATATCTATGCCTCTTTGACATCAGTTATAGCAACCGCCTTCTAGATATGTCTCTTGAGGCAAGGGACATAAAAGCCAAAATAAACTACTGGAACTTCATCAAAATGAAAAGCTTCTACAAAGAGACAGAAATAATTAATAAAACTAAAAGGCAACCTAAGCAATGGGAGAAGATATTGGCAAATGACATATCTGATAAAGGGTTAGTATCCAAAATATATAAAGAACTTACAAAACTCAACACCGAAAGAACAATTGAAAAGTATGCGGAAGACACAAATAGACATTTTCCAAAGAAGATATACGGATGGCTAACAGACACATGAAAAGATGTTCCACATTACTCATCATCAGGGAAATACAAACCAAAACCACAGTGAGATGTCACTTCATACCTGTCCGAGTGGCTAAAATAAGCACAAGAAACAAGTGCTGATGAACATGTGGAGAAAAAGGAACTGTCTTGCCCTGTTGGTGGGAATGTAAACTGCTACAGCCACTCTGGAAAACAGTATGGAGGTTCCTCAAAAAGTTAAAAGTAGAACTATCCTATGATTCAGCAACTGAATGAGTAGGTGTTTACCCAAAGAATACAGAAACATTAATTCAAAGGGATACATGCACCCTGATGTTTATAGCAGCATTATCAACAATAGCCAAATTACAGAAACAGCCCAAGTGTCCACTGATAGATGAATGGATAAAAAAGATGTGATATATAGGTTATATATATATATATATATATATATACACACACACATATATTTATATATATATGGGTTTTGTTTATATATATATGTACATACGTATATACGTATATACATATACGTATATACGTATATACATACATATATATATACATATATATATACATATATATATATATAACAGAATATTATTCAGCCATCAAAAAGAATGAAACCTTGCTATTTGCAACGATGTGGATGGGACTAGAGAGTATTATGCTAGGCAAAATAAGTCAGTCAGAGAAAGACAAACACCATATGATTTCACTCATAAATAGAATTTCAGAAACAAAACAAATGAGCAAAAGGGAAAAAAAGAGAGAGAGAGGCAAACTAAGAAACAGAGTCTTAATCATACAAAACAAACCGATGAGAGGTGGGAGGGGGAGGTGGGAGAAACAGGTGATGGGGGGTAAGAAACAGGTGTTATGATGAGCACTGGGTATTGTACGGAAGCATTGAATCACTATACTGTATACCTGGAGCTAATATTACTAACTAACTAGAATTTAAATGCTAACTAACTAGAATTTAAATAAGAACTTAAAAACATATCTCTATAGACAAAAAACAAAACAAAACATACGCCCCCCCAAAATGGCCAAACGTAGAAACCTAGATCTCAAAAACAGGGAAAAAGATAAATATAAATGATGCTATTTTAGATGAATAAGTTACATGGAACTATTATAAAGAAAGTCATGAACATTAAAGCGACAGACACCAACTAATGGTTTGCCAAACCGCTGTCCCTCTGCTCCTGGACACAAGGCTAGGGTACAATTCCCAAGCTCTTTGGCAATAAGATGGGGCCATGTGTCTGACCATAAGTGATGCACACAGCTTTCCTGCTAAGCCCATAAAAACTCTCCCATGATCCTTCTCCTTCTGCTCCATTTGCTGATACTGACCTAGGACAGCATTGGAAACCCTACCCTAGAGACAGCAGAGCCTCTGTCAGCCTGGAGACTTCCAAGTCACCACAAAGACAAGATTCCTTCCCTTCCATCCCTCCCCCCTCACCATGGCCATATGCACCTTATACATGCACGTGCACACACACGCATTGACACCAACGGCCAATTAATGTGAGCAGGAAGTAAGCTTCTATTGTGTTAGGTCACCAAGATTTTGGTGTTTATCTGTCACAAAGTCTAGGATTTCCTGAACTAACATAGTGAGGAAGCAAACAGGGAAATACTTCAGATACAATGTAGAGTTAAAAAAACTATAAAGATTTAAGGTTGAAAATGTTGTAATTGCAAACTTTGGTAAATAAAAACCTAGTCTATAAGGAATCCATTCGTTTTTCGCAATTTCCTTTGATGCTGTGATTTTGCATTAAAAGGTACTCAATGACTTCCACCATCACTCACATCTGTGATGCTGAAAACCTGCACACACAGTCCCCAACTTGCAAGGAACCCTGATCAAGGAGGAGCATTTCAGTTGAACATGCCTTCAGCCCAAACAGCAAATGCACAAACACAACTCTCATTCATTAATTTGTTCAGCACGTCTTACCTTCAGATGGGGCACATTACAAGACTTTACCTGGCTCAGTCAAGCCGTAATTTCAGCAGTTCTAAGAGCAGGAGGAAAGAAAAGGGAGGGGGGTGCACCAACCCCTGCAATTAAAATGCATACGACTCTCACTTAGCCACAGCACAGCCCTTCAAAGACCGCACAGAACGTCTTCAACACGGTGGAAAAACAGAGATGGAGTCTATTACAGACACAAAAAATAATGACTTCACTATATGTCATTCTACCGGGATTTGAGCCTCTGGGACTTACAGCTGCTATCATCACAGTGATTATAAGAGTCAGCCATCCAATGACATTCTTATTCACACCCGGGCCATACAGAAGAAGCCGACTGATTACTCATAGATGCCTCGCTTTCTAACTACTAGTATAATCTCCATATATCTACGGAGAAGTTAATAGGAGGAGCCTTTTTAAAATTAGGGGCCCTAATTTTTTTTTTTCGAAATTAAATTAACAAGCAAACTGACCACAACAAACCATCCAACTGAGCATTTCCCCGCAGCTGTGGAGATCACCTAGAAGATTCTAAGCAGAATGTGCAGCCAGTTCTTTCCATTTCTGGGCCCCAGAGTCTCCCCGCTGGTAAGAACTAGTGGTTCAGTTACAGAAGGCCAGAGGGAGAAGTCAAGTTCTCTGATACAAGACTGGAAACACCTTAGGAACCAGAGTCATTTTCTGTATTAGTCTGCACCCAGACTAAAGACTGGGTGGGCTTTTTCCCCCAAAGCACTCTAGTGCAATGCTATAGGGCAGTGAGCTTTCTCAAGTGCTGGCTTCTCGCAAACTGGAATCCAACAAGCACATGCCATATCCTAAGCAAACTCCTTTAACGGGAACAGAGATGACACGGAGAAAGGAACAACAACACATCCGCTGATCCTCAGTCTTCCTGGTGCAGGTGTTACAGTGTGGAATCAACACAAAGGAGCCAAAATACATTGTAAACAGCTAACGGTGGGTTTGTCAAATGCAGAGATGAGTTCAGTCTGAGAAGAAAATAGGAAGCTACCAAATATATGGCTCCCTGGGAAGGTTCCAGTCGGCTCTGCACGCTCAAAGACCCCCCTGCAGTAGAAGTCAAAGGGCAGCCAACAGAGATCTTCTTCATCTCTCCTCCCTCCTGGCCTCACATCTTATCTCCCATTCTCCCACAAAAGCAAGAAAACCATTCTAACCCCACTCCTTGTTACTCATTTATGTAATAATCCAATCATTCGTTATTGATCATCTACTAAATGCAAGGCACTGGGTTGAACAATGGGGGGAAAACCCCACGATATTTATGTATCACCTACCATACATTCTATAAGGGCAAAGATCACGACTGATTTGTTCACTACATTGCCTGGCCGAGTGCCTCCCTCAAAGGAGGCATTCACTAACATTTTGTTAATGAATGAACTGACACGTTAAACGCTAGGGGTGGGGGGCAGAGCCCTCCCCCAGATATGTCCCTTTTTTGTTCATTTCAAGAATCCCATGAAGCATTCATATCATCCCAACCTCACAGAGGAAGAATGGCCTGTGCTCACTCAATACACGCTGCCATCAAAACTGTTTTCCTTGAGGGTGAAAGGTAGCTGTGTGTGGTAGGAAGAGGGGGCAGCGGAAGGGGAATATGTTGACTCATATCCTTCAGTAAGTGTGTTTATTCCAATTCTAGCACTGCTGCCAAATGTGTTGTGAAACCAGCGGGACTTGGCTCTGGAAAACGTCACCTGAAAGTCACAGGCTTCATTTCCTACCGCCAGCCCCTTCAGCCACGGGGCATGAAGCATTGGACAAAGTTAAAGATTAATTCTGCATTTACTGTGACAAAGGTCACACCTCTCCCACATGAGGAGGAAAAGGCACTTGCAGGCTGTCTCCTTCACAGCCACGGATAATCTCTCCACTGCCATCCTGATGGTACCTTAATGCAAATGTAATCAAGCCCAAACACTGGCTACCCCATTACCAGCCCAATCCTGCTAATAAAAAGCAATTATGGCTCTCTTAAAAAGGCAATCGTGGACCATCTCTTACCACTTACAGCTCCCCACCCCAGCCCCTGCACGATGGAAATCCTCCAAAGCTTTGTGTAGGGTTTTATGAGACAAAAACTGCAAAAAGGTAGAGGGAAGACTCGATTATCAAAGACGATAAGATGACAATTAGCATACTGCCCACTCCAGAGTCAGCCAGTGGGTTCTGGCTTTTTCCTAGGGTAGAAACACATGGGGGCAAACTAAGTCAGGAGATAAATTCTGCAATGTATATCTGGCTTATTTCAAAAGCTTCTGGGAAGCCACCTGGAACTACAGGTGACACTGGAAAATAACCAGTGATCTGGGCCAAATGAAGCAGAGCGGGTTCAAAGCTTTAACCCTGACTCATCTGTTCCTAATGAAAAGAAAGATGTAAGCTAGAGCTACTTCTTGGGCCTTTAAAGGACGCCTCCCCTGCACTGAGAGGTGCAAGGGTGGTTTTCACTGACAATTTTTGCTTGCAAGGTGTTACTGTTATTGGAATCCTATCTCCCCAACCTCCTCTATCTCAACCTCATCCATCACACCCCACTCTCTAGTGGTTGCCGTATTGACCTCTTGACAGCCCCTGCATTCATCGCGTCTTATCTAATACTCCTGCCTTTGCAAATGCTCTTTCCCGTGATCACCCTTCCCCCCGTTACACTCCTCCTGGTCAGTCGGCAAAAATCTTCCATTCTCGAGACTCGGCCCAAGAATCGTTTAACACTCCTTTCCTCCCTCCCACCCCCAGAATGAGTCAGATGTCCCTTCTCAATACTTATCAGATTCTGCTGTAACTACTAATATTCTTTAAATTGGTCTCTTACTGGATTGTGAATTGCTGGAGGGAAAGGTCCATGTCTGACTCATTCCTGTAGGATCCCCAGGACCTCACGCATAGTGCACCCTCCATAAATGCTGAGTGATTAAGTGGACAAAGGAAGCCATTTCATTTTAGGTCTCTACACTTGCTCTACGGTAACTGGACCTTCGAGAGGGTAAAATGGGTATATAATTTAGTGGGCCATGAGGATACCCTCCCAAGTGAACAGAGTCTATTGGAAGTAGGAGTGCAGAGTGGAATAAGGGAAAACGGCTAGAAAATGCTTTGCAGTGCGTCAAGCATCCGTTTCATGTCAACTAGAGAATCTATTGCTTGGTGCACGATCTTCAACAGCACAAAAGCGTGCACGGATGATTCATTTCTCTTAGCCTGCCTCTAATGTTAAAGCCATCACTGTTAATGTTATCATTGTTATTCAAGTACAAAATTGGAGACATTTGCATTTGCTCCACATGAAAATACCGAATCTCAAAGATTAGGGTAAATCAGGTCCATAACAGATAGGACAACTGACTTTTTTTCTTTTTTAAGGTCTGTCACTCAGAATGTTCCATTAATGGCCTAATTGATCTATTAGACCGGTATTTCTTAAATGGGTTTTGTGAGCAAGAATAAAGGCTGACAAGAAGACAAGGAATGGGGTTTCTAAGTTATTGCTTATTGCGATCAAAGTTTAAAAAGAATTGCACATAAACCTTTTTTATGTCCTTTTCCGTACCTCCACTTTAGCTCCTCATAACAAAAGATAAAGTCTAAACTTCTTATCTTGGCTTTCAAGCCCCCTTCACACTGGCCCCAGGTTATTCTTCCAGCCCTGTCTCTAGTCACTTACTCCGGCCCAGCCACTCCCCATGCCCAGTTCGAAGCACTTCTGATACTTTGTTGGGTTTTTTTGACAGACTATCCTTGCCTCCTTGAGTGCCTTTTCCTTCCTATTCTTTTGAAATCTCATGTATTCTTCCAGCCTTATTCAAATGTCTTCTCCTCTATGAATCCTTCCCTCCCCCACTGGTATCCACCAACAAGAGTTAACTGCTCCTTCTTTACACTCCCACAGCACTTTGTGCCCAACTCTATCCCCTGGCAGGTACCATCTTGTAAGTACTAAGGACCAAGTGTTGTTCATTTTTGTGATTCCTATGCCTGACACAAAGCTAGCTGGCAATCCTGTTTTGCTGAACACTAAAGAAATGACTGAGTTGTTCACTGGAATTTACATGCACAGGTGCAAGGTGTCAATAACAAGTGACAAGTTATTGATGCCAATGGTGATTTTACAGGAGTAGCTCTAGTTCACTGAGTGACCACTACATGTTAGGCACCAGGGCAGGATCTTAAGCATATTTTTTCCAATCCTCATTTTATAGATGGCTCCGAGAGCTTAAAGATGTTCTCTAAGACCACACACAGGGAGAGAATGCCAAAGGGAGGATTATTATGTACAGGCCTCTCTTCGTTCCAAGGCCTATACTTACTCCCCTTTGACAGGTGTCACTTGGCTCATGGTAAATGTATTCCGGACACCATATTGGCATTTTACAAATAGTAAGTGACAATTACACTGTAGGATCAACAACCTTGGGGAATCAACCATTTTACAGACGAGAAAGCTGCAGTCTCCCCAAACTCAACCATCTACAATCCCAAATAGGCTACAAACCATGCAAAGTGCAGCAGTGGCTGGAGACTCGCAACCCAGACTTACAACCCAAAGAAATGTTAGGATTTCACACAAATTTTAACCAAGTTCAGTCCATTGAAGGCATGCCAAGATCCATAATAAAAAAAAAATAAAAATCATGAAGTAATTAAATATCTGAAGGCACTCTACATTCTCTCAATTCAATAGCTCCCAATGTGAGCTCATCCCAATTTGCCATAAAAGTGAACCTTTTGTTCCAACTGGGACTGTCTTCACTCTACATCACTCATTCCTTCTCCTCTCCTTTGGATGATGTGGTCCCCTCCATCCCTTCTCTCCAACCTCCAACATTTATCTAATATCCTCCTTTTCCTTTGCATCCGGACTTCTCTCTTCTGCAGCATGTATGTCCATTAGCAAACAACAAGGCATTATTCTTAATGTTTTTGTATCACTATACACTTTGTGCATTACAACTTTGTTCTTCTATCTTAGCAGTCAAGCATTATTCTTATCATTTTACATCACTCTACATTATGCATATGTACCTCAACTTTGACTTTCTAACTATACCTTAAGCATGGATCATTCCATAATACACTAACGATACAGGTACTTTACATTTACATAACACAAAGAACATTCAGGATCACCCTCTGATGTTTCCCTCAACAATTCCTTGAAACGGGCAAAGAGGATATTGTTTCCATGTCACAGAAGAGGAAACTGAGACTCTAAGAGGCTAAGGGACTCACCCAAAGAAGTAATTAAGGAAGAGTCTGACTGCAGAGTGGGTCTTCTAATTTCTATACTCTTTGTATAAAGGCTTGCCACCATACACATTTATGGAACCTGGATCTATCTCTTCCTGACCTAAACCCCAGAGCTACATATGCAATGCTTAATCAAGGTGAAAAGTTGAGGTGTTAGGTGCTGATGGCCAAAGATGGCAAATCAAACCCCCTCTCCTCCCCACCCAAGAAAATGACTGTCCACATTGACACTTCTCTTTCCCCCAGGGGTTTTATATTACTCAGAAAGACTCTCATCTCACAGACAAGAAAGTCCCATCTGTGATGATGGTATCTGTCAGGGACTGGGCTATAGGACATCAAAATGGCAAACTGCATTTACAGGAACCATATTGCCAATAACATCATCAGATAAGTAGTCTTTGTTGGGGTGGGGCTCTTTTTGTGTGTAACGGAATGTTCTCTTTCAAGTCCTATTGACGGCATACGTAGTTTGCCATTTTGGAAGCACTTTAAAGCTGGGTTTATACAGAGTTATAATTTACAAGCAGAAAGAGGCTTATGGCCCCCTGGGTAATAAGTACTACGTTGTTCCCAGGTGATTTATTAAACTTTCCAAGCCTCACCTGAGTACTGGGCTCAACGAGATAAAGTGGGTTTTACTCATAATATGCACCAAAGCCCAATACTACCAACCTCGTTTATATGAGAAAGTGAAGAGACATTTCAAAGTTGTGAAGCCAAGGCCTCCTTGAAAGTAGGATTCATACTCAGTGTTATAAAATGCGCTTTCTCATGATGTTCTTTTGCTTTTAAACAAGTTGAAGGAAGGAAGGTAAAGGCTCTGTTCTTTCCTGGCCTCACAAACCTGTGCAATGCCTGATTTGGAGGGAGAAAAAAAATAATTCTATTACTGCAAGCTTCCTGTGCCTCAGATACCGTGCTAAGTGAAAATCACTGAATACATTATAATCCATGTCACAAAAGGGTGGGGTATGTACTATGATCTCCTTTCCACACATAAAGACACAGAAGTTGAACCATTTTAATTTTCCAATTAGGAAAAGAACGTATGAAATATTCCTTGCTTATAGGGATTGCTGACCATCAGGTGCAGGTGGCAAACCCAGGTAGTAGTATCCACTGTTTGACTGACAGTCATATATACAACTCAAATGCTACCTGATTTCTAGTCCTGAACTGCAATCACCCTAAACCTTCACTTCCAAACTCTCTAACTCACATCCATTTCACATAATTCATTCTTTCAGTCTGGAGACCTTGCAATAAAAAACACTTACAAAAAAACATTTACAAGAACTCTTGATCCCAAAAGAAATGAAATACTGAATTCTGACTCAGTTAGACCTGGGTGTGACCCCTCCACGCTGAACTGCTGTGGGATTTGGCTGCCTCATCTATAAAACTACCCTACAAATTCTTAGATGAATTAAAATATGTGCAATATTATATAATACCCGTGAAAGCACCACATAATTTTAATTGCTATTGCTATTATTATGAATAAACTGACAAAAAAGTAAAGTTACATAGAGGCACGTAGGATGTGTTGTGGAAATTAAATCCGACAGCTGTCTTTGGACCTGGAAATTCTCTCCTGGCGCTGCTAAGCATTCATTCTCGCTGATCTGAGCTGCTTTTGTAAGATTGGAATGGTGCTCTTGCTAACATAGAAAAAAAAAAAAACATCCTGGTTCTCCTCTCTCTCCCTCTCTCTTCCCCCCTCCCTCCCTCTCCCTCCCTTCCTCTCTCTCTCTTTCTCTCTCTCTCTCTCCCCCCTTCATTCCTCTTCACAGATTTTCACTGCCTTACACTTTTGGGAAAATGACATCTGAGTCTGATGTGGAACAGAACTCCCAGATCGTGGCATTCCCTCTTAAACCTAGCTGTGCTGTCCTTTTAGTAGCCAAAATTGAAATGCTCTCTCAAACGGAAGGTACACATGCTACAGCCCCAGCAGTTAGTTAAGCCTGGTCAAGCGGACCCCCAGTCCCCTCTGTTGACAGCTTCATCACAACCAAGTGATGAGTGCAGAGCCATCAAATACACGAAAACCAGGGCTCTGTATTTTAACAAATATAGCCACTCAGGCCCAGGCAAAAAAATGCCTTGGGTATGCTTAATTTGGGGAATGGGGAGTGGGGAGGGTAGGAATCTTTGGTTAACAAAGCACTAAGCTACAAAGCACCAGAGTGTTCCTGAAAGCCAAGGCTACCAAGGGAAATGCAGTCACTAGGCCAGATCTACCACCAAAATTTTCCTTCTGTAAAGTGTTTACACTGCAGATTTTTGCTGACCTTTTCTAGTCATGAAGTCCACCCCACCAATGCATCCATCACGGATGCCTGGTGACTCAGGAAGAATTAGTACCCATTTACTGGGTAGGGTAATTCATCCCAAGATAGAAGAGAGGTGCCTTGTTTTTTAAATTTTTTTAAATTTAAGATGTAGTAGGTTCTATGATCAGAGGGTTATGTTCCTTTTGGTAAAAGCTCAGTCATGAGTAAATTAAAACTGCAAATCATGGAAACAGAAATGAAAGACCCACTAAACTCTCCCTGAGCCGCAATTATTCAACCTTAGTGCACTGTATACCTACACCTCTTAAGGCTGCTCGATGGGGGGGGGGGGATGTCCCCCAAACTGTGGCAACTGTGAGTCATAATTATATTATTAATCAGAATTAGGACGTACATGGATACCACTGAACGTGTAGTTGTTTTAGGAGGGAGGCCACCTTGGCCCTGGAGAAAGTACAGTCTTTGAAAATTAAGTTTATGGATGTGTAAATGTAGAGTACATAATGTTGCAACTCTGCCTAAATGTCTTCATACAGTGCAAATTAATGCAGAGCCTAACTAGGCATTTGGAACGCTAACCTAGTTTTCTGTGTTTAGCTAATAGCTGGCAATTTTGCTTACACTTTTATCCTCTCATTACGTAGCAATGATGATCATTTAGTAAATACATGTGAAAGGCCACATACTCCATAGCACCTCTTCTGGGTTGGAAATAACCCCTTCCTAATACTTGTATTTATATAATTTAGTTACTGATACACCAAGTACAGCTGTGATAAGGAGCCCACTAGTGCCTCTTTTGGAAGCTAAGAACAGACCCATTCTCAAATGGTTCCTTTGTAATGGCCTGACCAAATAAATGCAGGGTAGGGGTGGGAGACAAAGGACTGTGGGGGGTCCAGAGCCTCAATGCATGTTAACCCTTTGTAAACCTTAAAGGGACTCAGTTGGCTTGTCTGCTTTGCAAATTATTTATGATGGTGAAGAAAGGTAAGGAAAGGCTATAACTAGTGAAATATTAAGGAATATAACTAACTAGTGAAATATTAAGGAACGAGAGAGTTTGGAATAGACATGTAGAAGAGAAAGACGTAAACTGTGGTCTTCTAAGGTGCCATCCAGTCCATTCCTGGACATATGACTGATATCAGCCCTTACAAGTCACCAGGGAATGTTTCCTTTCAGACGCAGAATGGGGTAAAACAGGTCCCACTAGAGGATTTGGGGTGGTCCCAGGGTACTTTTTCTTGTCTCTAAAGTATTACAGAGGCAAAATCCTTAGTTTGGTGGCAAAGCCCCAAACAGAATGATTTTGAATTCAAGATTCCCCATTCCTGCCCTAGGAAGAGAAAGTTGACACTGAGCAGTGGTATTTGGAACGAGGTCCAGGGTGTGCACAGACAAGGATTTTGAAGATCCAGAACCAGAACTAGCTTAGAGGGTGGGGATTGGCTGGGCCAGGGAAGATGCAGGAAACAGGTCCCTCCACTTCAGTGCTGCTCAAACGTGTCTGCTCACAGGGGCAAGGTTCCTGTTCTCCTCTTTTGGTGGCTTCAGTGGGAAGTTGGCTGAGTCCCCAGTTCTGCAGAGGGAATGCAGGCTGAGGGGAGCGCTGGGAATGGGTCCTACCCTAGGCACTTTAATGACAGGTGTGAGGGGAAATGGGGTAGACACTCTCAGTGGGAGGAGACACTGAACTGAACTGGGAAATACTGCTGATCCTGGGGCTTTTTCTCATGGCTCCCCTCCACACAGCCAACTCCCTGCACCAACAAAGACACTGCTTGGAAATCAGAATCCCCTCCAACACGCAGACACACAGGCAGGCAGGCACAATCCCTACCCGATTCACCTCATCAACTCCTGAAACCACAGACTGACATAAGTGGCCTCAGGTCAGTGAGGCAGAGCTACCATTCCACTGGGAATTAGGAAAGGCTACCCTCTAGAGTGGTATTTCCCACAGAGTGTTGTTTCAGGCAGGCTTGGCTTTTACTTGATGTGGAGCATGGCATGCTAGCATGTTTTAGACCACCAGTTCTGATGTGCTTGGGGAAGGCACGGAGGACCTCCACATCCCTCCTGTCCCTGCTGGTGGCACTCTCCAGTCCCGCATCCTCCCGCAGTCTCTTGAAAGTGCCTAGATAACCAGGGCAGGGCTCTGCGTCCATTTTGCCTGCCGGGAACCTCCGAGTTTGGGAACTTTGAAAGCCAGGGGATGGGGCTGGGGGTTGCCAAGGCTCAGATTTGGGGGCCAGAGTTCTCAGCAGGAAAGCCGTTGAAAATCAACACCCATCTGCCTCTTGTTTCTCATCCCCCACCCCTTCTATGTTCCAGGACTCCTAACAGATAATCACCATCTCTCTCTCTCTCTCTCTCTCTCTCTCTCTCTCTCTCACACACACACACACACACACACACACACCCTTGGGCTTAGAAGGTTTTTCATTCTCAAGGCAGCAAACCCTCAGAACTGAAAGGATCTCTGCCACCCCCCCCTTCCCCTCCTACCCCGCGAGGCTACTTGAGCGCCTACACACAATAAAATCCCACACATTCCCAACAGCACAACAGAACCCCAACCCGCCAGGGGTTCCAGCGCGTCCCATACCTGATATGCAGACGATGAAATTGGCTTGAAGAAGAAAAAGCACCTCCCAGACTATTTCCATCCTCTGATTCTCATTCCAAGTGCATCACTCGACGGGAAAACAGGGGGGGAAGGGGAGAGCCCGACACGGCACACACACATACAAACACGCACACACTTGCGAGCGAGCGCACACTCGCACTCCCACCCGACAGCCGGCCAGGGACAGTCACCCCCAAGATCAATATCGCAGTTTGAATTGTTCCGGCAAATCTCCCCTCGGGCTCGACGGATGTGCGCCCCAGATGTGCTGACACATGTCCGATGCCTCGCTGCCCCGGAGGTCTCCCCGATCGCCGGTCTCCGCTCCTCCTCGCACGAGAGGCGGAAACAGCACTAGCAGCGGCGGCGGCAGCCACCTGAAGCCACCAGCGCCGGGCTCTTCCTGCAAAAACGAGACCCCGATCCGCCTGGCGCCCCAAGAAGACATAGACGATAGCCCCCCGCCGGGCCGCGCTGCACAGTTCCGGGCCCCCGGCGCTCGCAGCTCGCTGGCTAAGCCCAGGCAGTCCGCGACAAGTTGCCCTCGAAGTCCGCCCCCCTCACCGGGGCATGGTCAGAGGCCGGCTGCCGCGCTCCGGGGCCGCTCTCCTCCTGCTTCCGGGGGGCGGGGGGAGGAGACGCCACCGCAGACAGGGAGACAGAGAAAGAGAGGCAGGAATTATTGCCCGAAACCGCCGGCAGGCTCCGCCGACCCTCCCTGCTCCCCAAGTCGCGCGCAGCCCGCCGCCTCCGAGCCCGGCTCGGGCGGCGCATCCAGGGCGCCAAGCGCCGAAGGCGGGGAGCCGGGGACCCGGGCGCGTCGGGGGCCCGCGGGCTCCCCACGTCGCGCGCGCGCTTTCGGTCCCTCTGCTATTTTCCTAGGCTCCCCGGAACCCCCGTTGCCTCGCTTCCATCGCCCGCAACTAGCACCGCCGCCGCCGCCGCCGCCGCGATTTTCCGCAATGCAACTGCAGGGGTCGTTATTTCCTCGCCTACGGAGCCCGACGCTGCCCGATTCAGAGGGGAGGAGGAGGGCAGGTGGGGCGGGAGGAGGGGGAGGAGGGGGCGGCCCGGCCAGGTGAGCGTCCCCGCCGCCGCCGCCAGCCCCCGCCGCAGCCCCGCCGCCCGGCGCCCGGGGGCGGAGGCAGGAGGCCGGGCTGGGGAGCCCAGGCTTAGCGCGGCCATAAGGAGGAGGCGAGGGCTGGGCGTCGGAGCCGCGGGCCAGCGCGGAGGCGCCTGGGCCCCGGCCGCTCGGTCGCCCACCAGGACTGGGAGTTTCTCATCTCCTTGGAAAGAACTTCGCGCCCGCCGCTGGGGCGCGGGAGACCCGGGCGGGACTCAGCCGGGGCGCTGTGATGCGCTCTCCCCCTGCTGCGGAATAGTGGGGATTTTTTTTTTTTTTTTTTTTTTGCATAATTCATTCCCTGCCCTCTCCCGCTCGTCCCTCTCCTGCCCCCCCCTCCTTTCCCCTTTCCGCTCCAGTGCCAGAACACTACTTACCCCAGAGTTCTCCTCTGTGTACGTTCCTAGACCAGGTGCAACTCTCGCCCGCGAGTCCCTCACCTCCCTCCTCCCCGAAGGGGGAAAAACCGTCTTTCCAAGTCCGGGTGCGAACAGTGGCCGCCGCCAAACTGCGCCTCCGCTCAGCTCCGGGCGGATCCGAGACTATTGGAAACCCGGGCTTGAGGGGAGCCGGCTTCCCTTCTTTTCGGTTTTTTTTTTTAGTCTGCTTTTCTTTCGGGAAGCTCAAGTGCTTTGGAGGCTTTTGCTGGGCTCCAGAATACTCTCTGCCAGCGATACTCAGCTGCTTCCACCGAAGGAGATTTCCCCACCAAATCCGCGCGCGCGCGCGCGCACACACGCCCAGCGCGCGGCTTTCCGAGTCCCGGGGGGAAGGTGGGGGCGGCGTGAGCACCACCCACCGCCGCGGCCGAGGCCGAGGCCCAGGCCCGAGGCCGCGGGTGCGCAGAACGACTCGCCGCGACCCGGGGAAGGACGTGCGTCCGGGCCGCCGCTCGGAATGCAGATGCGGGGGAATTGGGAGGAAACCCTGCGCTCGGGACTGTTCGCCCGAGAAGAGGGCTGGGAGCGAGAGAAGAAAAGAAAAATTGTAGCACATTTGCATCGCCTCTCTCGCCGCAGCAGCGGGTAGAGAAAGCCCCAGACCTACCTCTTTGGGAGAGCTGGAGAAGCGGAGGGCAGGGGAGGGGAATCCCTGGAAAGATCTCGGATTTCTCGGCGCACTTGTCCGGATTGCAAACTGTGACGTTTGGAGATTTTGCACAAGCGCGGATGGACACACACAACAAACACAAACACACACGTAACCCGCAGGGTATTTTTTGCACTTTTTAATTTTTCGTGTTTAGAAGCCATTTCCGTGTGAGTCTCGGTCTAATCACCGCAGAAAGGGCGGAGGAGTGGAGAGGGAGCAGGAAAGGGAAAGAGGGTACCGTGCCTCCGCACAGTTAGGGAGGCTTGCAGGCTGTGTGGCATGGGAGGGCGGGCAGGGTTGGAGCCAAAGGAGTAACACTGCGGAGCTCCAGGCTTCTTGAACCGACTTCAACTGCCCTGGAGTCTGGCGGGTCTTTTTGCGGAGTGGTAGGCGTGGAGGTGGGGGTAGCGGTAGGGGTGGGAGGGAGCGGAGCCGAACAGCCTGGGCTGCCTGGGTTGGACAGACTTGGGGAGTTGCGTAGCCCTGCTACCTCTGGGGATTGGCAAAAGGAACCGCCGGCTGACTTGAACAAGGAGGTGTGGCCGAGGGATCTGTTATCCGGTGACGGCCAAGGACTTGATGTGGTCAGCACATGAAAAATCCCTGCCCAGATGAAGAAAGTCCAAGATTCTTACGGGGGGGGGGGGGGGGGGGGCTTCGAGGCTAGGCGGGGAAGTCACATTTAAAGAACCTGAGATAGTGGGAATTAGCACATTTGGGAAATGTGGGGGGGGGGGGAGGGGGGATGTTTGTCTCCGTGCCTTGAAAGTCGACCGCGCGAAAAGAGATTTTTGAAGGGAAAGAGAGGAAAGCAGTTTGCCAAAGATGAAGAAATGCCACCCTAGCAGGGTTTGGAAACATGGGCAGTGACTGACCTTCTGCACTTGGGAGTGGAATTGGCTGCCAGCAGGAGACCTCTCTCTGGAAGCAGAAGCGGGGCGCCTGGATTTTTATACCACGACCCATTTATTTATTAATGAATTGTGCATATATTAAGCGAGCGCCTTATACGTGGCAAGCACTGTGGCGAGATGCTGGAGTTTCCTAATTGAAAAATCCATAAACCTTTCTTTCAGAATGCTTACAGGCCATATTCTACATTTTGCCTTAAGAGCCAATGCCAGTAAAATAATACTTAACCCCCCCCCCGCTTTTCAACTTGTGCACCGACCTTCTGTACTCTCAAGGAATAGTTAATCTATGCTCTGCCACCAAGTCCTTTCAATAAAAAAAAAATCAATTCATTTGATAGTATTTAAATAAAAATGGTGGCACGCATCAATTTTTTTTTTTTGCTATGTGTCATGTATTGCCAAATCCTTTTGTCATTACATCTATATGAGAGAAATATCATTATTACTTCCATTTTACAGATGATGAAAGAGAGCCCCAGAGTAGTTATTTGCCCAAGGTGTCACAGTTATTAATTGGTAGTGTAGAGGCATTTCTACAGGCATTTCAAACTCAGAGGACATTCTCCACCAACTCCCTTCATGCTCTGCAAAATTCAAGTATCATCCTGGGGAGCTTATTTTGTATTTAGGTAAAGCAGGAGCCCTCACTAGACACAGCTAGAAATTAAACAAAGGTGGGGTGAAATGTAATGGCATCTTATGCAGTTGAGAACTTCACTACTGTAGAATTGAGAGAAAGACCAGATCACTGGGATTTAGAGGTAATCAAAGGCATTTCTAATGAAAGAATCCAAGAGCCTGCTAACTGCCGATTCTGTTCTCCACACTTGGAAGATAGCTCTGAACACAACGGTTCCTCAACATTTAGTTTCAATATTCTCATTTTCTAGAAGAAAAAAAAAAACTTTTTTTAGTCATTTCTAGGCTTAACCTGTATGTCTTTTTAAGAAAATCTCCATGTTAATCCAGAAGATAACTCAGAAAAAGCATGCACTACTAAGTAGGAACCTTCTGTCTTCACTCTTTACTGAACTGTTTATTTTTTTAGTCTATAAAACAAAAGAAATGAAAAAATAAGTCTATGTAGCTAGGAATATTAATTCACAAGGTTTTTTTTTCATATTTTAATGAGCTTGTGCCCATATCTTGATTAGGACAAAGAATCTGTCTCCTGTATATCTGCCTTTGTCTTTTGTCTCTGTCCTGCTCTACATTTCTTCCCTGTGAATTCAGTGCCAATATGTTACACATATAACAGAAAGTCTTCGCTAAGCCCAGGTGTGGGGGCCAGTTCCAGTGTCCCATGGAAAGCAGTGGATTACAATTCTCCCCAGGAAAAGACAATATTGAAATCCTTTGGATTCTTTGCCCATGTTCTCTTTTTGTCAGCCCCATAGAAAGAAGAGTGACTTACCTGATTGGTAAAATTTTGAGGAGCTTGATATCCATTAAGGCACATTCCCCAGAGTCTGGACATCTGTATTAGAAGCCAAAGCAGGTCCATCTGTCTCAGTGAACCTGCGTTCAGGCACAATGGGCTCACTATTTCACTGGTCTCCATCCCACATCTAACTTGGAAAGAATAGTGGTTGCCTAAGGGGGGTGGAGGAATGGAGAGGGTCAGGAGGGTGGGATTACAAAGGATAAAAAGGAAACTTTTTAGGGGCGCCTGGGTGGCGCAGTCGGTTAAGTGTCCGACTTCAGCCAGGTCACGATCTCGCGGTCCGTGAGTTCGAGCCCCGCGTCAGGCTCTGGGCTGATGGCTCAGAGCCTGGAGCCTGCTTCCGATTCTGTGTCTCCCTCTCTCTCTGCCCCTCCCCCGTTCATGCTCTGTCTCTCTCTGTCCCCAAAAAAATAAACTTTGAAAAAAAAAGGAAAGTTTTTAGAGTAATGGATATGATCAGTATATTAACTGTGTTGGTGGTTTATGGGTGTATAGATATGTCAAAAGTTATCAAATTGTGCACTTTAAACATGTGCAGTTGATTTTATGTCAATTAAATCTCAAGATTATCCATCCAGATGGATGATTCACTTTTGCAAACATAAGTCAGAGACTGTAATCACAAATAATCATAAATAGATACATTTAATAAACCATGGCTGGGCTAGGCTTGGAACTCATCCTTAGTGTGCTGTTATTGTTCTATGTGAATTGTTACTTACTACCAAATTGCTCAGACTTTGTGAAATGTTAAAAATTAAAGGAGTTTTCTTTCTTTAGTTTGGAAGCTATTATGTAAAGTGGTGGTTCTGACACTGTATCTGTATCTTTGTTTTACAGGTATTGGAATATGATGTCATGAAATCATCCTCTTGGGAACATAGGATAAACTCTCCTTGTATTAAGTGGGGAGTATTCCCTTAAAGGCAATAGAAATCATTCATTCAGTCATTCCTGGAGAAAGGCAGATCTTGGAGCAGAAATGAAAACTTAGGAGATGCGTCTTAGAGTGAGTTGACCAAGGAATCCTTTTCTTCAGAGTTAGGATGAGAGGCAAAGGAGCTGTACATTCAGGAGCGTGTTTAATGGTGATGGGAAATTGCATTCTGCCACTGAGACACAGGCTATGAGCTAGCTGGGGAGGAAGCCTTTTGGTAAGGCATGAACATACCAGGAGCAAAACCAGTAAGATTGGCATGTAATTCTGTTATCTGAGAGCAGTCATATCTAGTAACCAGTTAAAAGTTAGTCTCTGAATGTTTTTCCTTTCTGCTATCCCTTCAGATGACTATTGATGAACATGATAACGTTGTGTGGGAAAATCTCTGTGCCAACACCCAATGCAGCCATTCCAAAACCAATATGGAGATGGTATCAGAAGCAGAAGCAAACTCTTGGTGGTACCCCAAACTGCAGAGTGTGATGGACAGTGACACAAAGAGCAGCCCATTGGTAGACCAGAGAGCTATGTGGGTGGTGGTAAAGACCCTGGTGATAACATGGATTGTGAGCAGAGATGCGTTATCCCCTCAGGGACTCCTTAAGAGTTAGGTGGAGACCTGGAAAGGGGTGGGGGGCAGGACTCTGCTCTCCAGTGGGCAGGTTGAGGCCATGAAGCAGTATGTTAGTGTCCTATTGCTGTTGTGATAAATTAGGATAAATTTAGTGGCTTAAAACACACACTTTTTATCCTGTGGTTCTGAAGGTCAGAAGTCTGAAATGAGTCTTCTGGGGCTATAATCAAGGTGTCTGCAGGACTGTATTCTTTCTGGAGGCTCAAGAAGAGGACCCCATTCCTTGCCTTTTCCAGGTTCAAGAGGTCATGTGCATTCCTTGGCTCGTGGTTTCTTTTCAGCAATGGCTTTACTCCAATCTCTGCTTTCGTCTTTATTCCCTGTTTTCCTTCTAAGGACTCTTGTGGTTACACTGGGTGGGCCCACTTAAATAACGCAGGGTTGTCTCTCCATCTCAAAACCCTTCACTGAAGGGCATCTAGAGAATCTCTTCTGCCATATAAGGTAACATACTTGTGGATTCTAGGGATTAGGTGGGGGTGGGGGTGGGGGTGCATTAGTCTGCATACCACAAACAGGTAGATATTTGGGTCACATGAAAAGTGCCAAATGTAGGTCAATGGAGCCTCTCAGGAAGTAATTGAAATAAAAGAAAAGCTTGACACTTTTCAATACCATTCAGTAATATACCTTATATTTTTCAACGGCGAGTTCATGTGGGTTGGTATGAGACCAAGGCGTTGGTATGAGACCTTGTTCTCTATAAATGAGTCAATCGGGAGGAGGTGTTGATGTGTTTGAGTGGATGCAGTTCACCTCTCTGGACACAGAATGTGAAGATGTTAAGATGGCATATACCATAGGAAAACAGGTCAACATCTTCCTCTCTTTGACATCAGGCTGGATAACAGGTTTGTTACCACCAGTGTGCAGGATATTTTGTAACTAGGATTTCTTCTCATTCCTTTTTGTAATTTGTGACCAACATAAAGGAATTTTATGTTTTCAAAGGAGATAGCAGACATTTTATTCCTATCAAACATTATGCCTTATTTGGCACTTAACTTTAGGCAGATGAACAGTAACTAGGGATGATACACCCTAACTGGATGGCATTTTGGCCAATGATTTGGGCATCATTTTGGAAGTCAGTGAAACCCATTCTATACCTTTTCTCTTTTCATCAGTGTGAATTTCTCTTACATATCCAATCTCCTGAACTCAGGCTCTTACACACGGAAGACTTGTTTGCAATGAAGAAACAGCAGGAACTTTGTCAATGATTGCTGGAGAATTGAATAGGTTTATTTGTTGATTTAAATAGCTCCATACTTTCTTGCATTTTTGTCACGGATTTGATGGTAGATGTTTTACAGTCCATTTCGAGTGCACACTAATAAAATTCTAGACATGATCTAACCCCTTAATTTCCGGGTGCGAAGATGAAGGGGTTAAGGTGTCCAAGTTCAAATATAAGCAGAAGCAGAGGCAGAGTTAGAACTTGACTCCAGCCTTCCTAATTATTTATTTATTTATTTATTTTTTTAAATTTAAAAAAAAAATTTTTTTTCCAACGTTTATTTATTTTTGGGACAGAGAGAGACAGAGCATGAACGGGGGAGGGGCAGAGAGAGAGGGAGACACAGAATCGGAAACAGGCTCCAGGCTCTGAGCCATCAGCCCAGAGCCTGACGCGGGGCTCGAACTCACGGACCGCAAGATCGTGACCTGGTTGAAGTCGGACGCCTAACCGACTGCGCCACCCAGGCGCCCCTTTAATTATTTATTTTAAACCTTCATTGGTTTGCAGACTGGTCCTGTACACAGAGCGCAAGGGGAAACTAAAGGGGCAGAGCACTCTGGACCAGTAGGTGGCAGGTTTGATGAGTCAGGGAACTTACACATGAGGCTCATCTTGTGGCAGCAAGCTGAATAGATCTCTGCACCCATCCAGAATCCTAAAAGTTTATAGAGAGGCCTTAACCAGATTCAGTCACGTGTTCAGTACGGAAGGTCTCAACAGCATCTTACGCTGCTCTCCTTGAAACAGCTCCTATGATAGGATCTGTAGACAGAGCACATGAGCCAAGGACAGGGAACGGGGTAAGGAGTCTCTGATTGCCTGGTCCCGCTTTGAAGGGCAGCTAGAAGCCATGTCCTCTCGATGACCTTCTCCAACAACCTACCATGCCCATCCTTCTTTCTGTTGTTACTAAGTAACGCACTGCAGCAGCTGAAACACAGAAGATAAATAGATTATCCAAATCCATACAACTCCGTGGAAGATGCTTTTCCTGGATTTTCTGCTGCTTTCTGTCCAATGGACTTTCCACTCCACCCTGTCATTTGTGTGTATGTGTGTCTGTGTGTGTACGTGTGTGTGTGTGTACACGTGTATTTTTTTACATTAAATGCTTTCTGGTGAAGTGTCATACCAATACGACTTCCCTTGTCTTCTTAAGCCAGCTGCAGTAACTTCAGGTAGCAGTTATAGATCAATATAGAGGATTTTAGCTTCATAATGGTTCTAAGGTTTAAAGAAAGGCTTCAATTAGAACAACAGTATGCTCCTATCTCAGCTTGTATAATTTTGGAGTTAGCAACTAATGCATTAGGTTTTTAAATTATTTGCCAAGATTTTTTTCCCATCGCCTCCCCAATGATTAGCATTAAAATTATAAGTATTAAGTTTCGCTTTTTAGTTTGCCCTTGAAAACCACGTTCTGGTTCACTACTCAGCATTTTCTACAGGCTGAATTAGAGAGTCTTATGTCCCATTTATTTGTTAGAAAAAGCTACAAATAATGAGGGTGGCAGATAGACCCGCCCCAAATATTTGGAGGCTCAAGTCAAGAGTAAATCTGAGGGAGTCTTCCCTCCCCAAGCTATAGCCCTTGCTCTGTCTCTTCAGCAGCCAGACACCGTCTCCCATTGTCAGGGGCCTCATGTGGGCTCTTTCGTGCTTAAGTGAGATGCCTCAAGGTTAAGTGCTTCAAGCCTGTGTTTCTTCCACACACACTTCTTTAAAGAGCCATGTCTTGGCCACGCCCTCAGTCCTGGGTAGGCACTCACCAGCACTGCAGTCACTCTTGGCAAAACAGACCTGCCCCCCTCAACAGTATTAGACATCAAATGCTTGTGCCCTTTTCTTCAAAGCATTGAAAATGTTTGATACTGAGGAATACTGCAACTGGAAGATTCTGAAAAGAATTCCATTTCTGGTTTTTTTAGATTTTTTAAAAGTTTATTTATTATTGAGAGACAGAGAGAGACAGAGCCTGAGCACAGGAGGGGCAGAGAGAGGAGGAGACACAGAATCTGAAGGAGGCTCTAGGCTCTAAGCTGTCAGCACAGAGCCTGACACAGGGCTCGAACTCACAAACCATGAGGTCATGACCTGAGCCGAAGTCAGATGCTCAACTGACTGAGCCACACAGGCGCCCCAAAAGAATCCCATTTTTAAATCAACACAGAGGAGACCTTGCTGTAAGGGGTCTCCACATCTCCCTTGTTTCCTTCTCCTGCACATGGAATTTCTCGATTTTCAGCCAACTTCAGCAACAGATATATTTTTTTTCTTCCTGATACGACTGCGTAGATTTAATAAAGCAGGAGCTGGATTGCCATGGTAGGGAACCCACCAAGCTCTGTGTCTGTTCTCTGCTGCTGGACAGAGGAGAAAACTCATTAAAACAAAAAGAACTTCCTGCCAAGCAGAACAGGAGAGATATGAGTAGCCATAACCCTACCGCAGAGTTAACAACACTTGAGACCAAAGAGGGTTGTAAGACTAGAGCTTTTGTTACAAAGATGTAAACATGCCTTTGTCAGGGACTGTAACATATCAAGATTGTAGCAAATGTCACATAAACTTATAACCCAGCGATGGTTTTCATCTCATCGACTTGAATACTTTCTCTTAATGAATCTTTTAGGACCCTTATGAGCTGATGTTACCTGACGTTGAAATTCCTCTTGGGAGGGGAAAGAACATAAAAATATCACATGTGCAAACATATTTCCTTTTCATCTCCCTTAAGTTATTTTTAGGAAAATGGATTTTAAATGGATGCGAATGAGATCTTCAGTGTGCTTTAAATGATCAACTATTAAAAAAGAGAGCATTCACTTCATGTCACTAATTTCTCTCGTAAGAAAATAGGAGTTCCTGGTGGCTGTTTCTCACTCTCCTACCTACAAAACAGGACACAGATTTTCATCGTACCCTCTTCATTTCCGGTTTTTCATTAGAGAGAAAATGAGTGGAATGAGTCCTATTTTCTCCTCTCCTGTAAGTGAATTTCAGAAGGCAGCAGTGGTAACGTTTGGAGGTGTTGCCATAATAATTTTTGGATTCTTGCATTCCGCTCATCAATAACTAATTGAATTAGCTTGTTCAATAGTCCTCACTAACCAAAGAAAGAGAACTGGGCCCCTAATAAAGCAGAATGTGAATGCCACTCTCAAAGATTTCTCATTTACATGCAGGAATTTCATAAAATTCTCAAAGAAAATTGATTTTAATATACTTGAATTGCAATGACTTTTAAGGAGGTGCGGGGTGATTGTGTCATAAAATCAAATGATGGAGAGCTTGGATAAGGCCCATTGGTGAAGGGAAGTCGGGTCGATAATGGTGCAGACACTGATTTTGTTCCAAACCAGCCATGGAACACTGTCAAGAGACCCTCTTCTGGCCACCTGCTCCCAGCTAACCACTTTACACCAGCAGGGTGCAACCTTGAGTTAGCCTGGATATGCCTTATCACTGTGGAAAAGCAATGGCCAGACTTGGAGGTAACTAGAGGTAAGGGGACCTAAGAGCGTCCCCCTACACCATTCCCCACTGAGGGGAAGACTCTCCTAGCTACTCTAGAGGAAACCCAAATTAGATAACGTGGACCCAGTGAACGAAGCAGGGTCCTGTCGGAACACAAAAACCACTCGTTATTTTTCTGAGAGAACTTAATGTAGAGAATTGGTCGAACAGGCATTGGATGACCGAATAGCCAACAGGAAACACTAAATTAACAGGGACAGAGTAAGTGTAGGGAACAGCTACCACTGTTATGATAGGGGAGACAAAACAAAGATGTCAGGGTTATCAGAAGTCTTGGGGGAGGGGTCCCTGACGGTCTAGCACCCGTACCCCTCAAGAGAAGGTGCTCTCCCATTGGTGCTGGTACCTGAGAAACTCTGAGGAGGGGTTGTCACTCAGACCCCTAAGGAGGGTATTGCTCCGCTGAGACCAATATCTTTTATCTCCGATGCGGCGCAAAGGGGGCAGCTTTTGACACCACTGGAAAAGACTGGAAATTGGAACAACTGCCCCTTGCTGAAGCAAAAACTGGATGCAAAACTGAATGGATCAAGTCCTTTCTCTGCTTCCCGCCTTCTAATCTCCCTCTACCACCCTCTGTTGGCACAAACCTAGCAGAGAAGAGCCTGACAAAAGAGAAAAGTGCTTGCTAAAGACTCAGCCACAGCATCCCAGAGGATGGAAGGAATTGAAAAGGAGGGATGATAGGTTAATAACTGGCACCCTCTAATTACAACGACAGGACTTTGATGGAGGAAAATTATCCTCTCATGCTATAGAGTTACATAGGTTGCTGTCGTCCAGGATTTTGAAAATGAAGTGTTGCTTCTTGGCTGCTTTTCACAGGGCTTGATGAGACCTAACCAGTACTCTTCTCTCTGATGCACCAGCAGTTCTGATATGTTACACATAACTTCGTATATGCCGTATGCGATTTCCCAGAACCTGTTTCTGTGTTAATTTCCCATTGCCTTATGAGACTAAGCAGCCTATCCCAAAGTCTCTTCCCCTGCCTTCTAATATCATAACTTTGGCTTTTCCACCATAATCGAAGGCTAAGCCCTCCTCCTAAGAATGATTGGGACCAGCTTCCAAATAGCCAGTGGTGCCAAAGATCATGCTTCACTTCCATGTTCCTAGAACCTGCCAGATAACAGTATAGAGGCAAACAGAAAAGAGGTCTTCTAGTCTGGAGACTCGATCCTAAGGTTGTCTGAATTGGATAGGCAATACATCTGACCTACAGACTTAGAAACCATTATAGGAACTCAGAAAAGAAATGTCCAATACGAACCAAGCAAAGCTTGACGGCAGAGGTGAGTCACTCTAAATTCAAAAGTAGCTAACCTTAGCCCCGCAGAGAGCACAGTGGATGAAAAAGGACTGGACCTCAAATCGGAAGGCTGGTGTTTGAATCTGAGGTCTACCATTCACCATCTGTGAGATTTCAAAAGGCACTTGAGTGCTTTAAGCCACAGTTTCCTTTACAAAAGCAGAATAAAAACATCTCTCGTATAGAATTGTTGAGATAATTGCATGAATAGTATACATAAAAGCATTTAATGCATTATAGATACTTAATAATTATTAACCTAAATCTATAAGGACCTGTAATTGGAAAATGTAACCTGTGGTTTTAAAAAAACATGCCAACCGGGAATTTTAAAACATCAGGCAGCAGACACTCAGCATATACCAAGGTATGGCTCTCATGCACCCTGTTCTGTATCCCTTTCCACCCTAGCTACTATGGTGTGTCTGATTAGCTGGTGGGGTTCTGGGTTAGGAAAGTGACATAAAGTGGAGTGGATACTCATACAAACAGATTTTTACATGTTAAGCAAATATTCGTTTGATGTTCACTAACTAAACTTTTCTTATTCTTATGCGGGGGGGGGGACACCAGGAAGATACTTGAAGGAGAACTGAGATAGGAATGAGAAGGTGTGGGTTGAAGTCACCACTGTGCCATTTAGAAGTGATGTGGGCAGGTTACTTGACATTTCCCCAGATAGGTTTGTGTTTTACTTGTTGTTTTTATTTTGTTTTGTTTTGTTTTGTTTGACTCTGTCATAGGTGGATTAGTATCTACCCTACTGGGGTACTTTGAGAAATGTGTGAGGTAAGACATACAAAGTGCCTGGTGCACAGTCAGCCCTATATTCCTGGGGGCCATTACTTTTAGCTCCTAAGCTCTCAGTTTTTGTGGACAGATCGGAGCGATGTGGAATTTGAGTCTCAAGGCTTTGCCGCTTAACTAGCTATGTGATCTTGGGTAATTGACTTAGTTTCTTAGTTTCTTCATCTTTAAAACTAAGAGACAAATACTGAGTGTCCCAACTTCCCTGGGTAAATGGGTAGTGGGTCGGAGGAAAAACTCAGTGCAAGACATCTTATATATGTGTATATGTACATATATCTATATGGACACCTGTGTGTATGTGTATTACATATGTATGTATATATGCATATGCTTGTATACACACACACATGTACAAATGTGTAAGCCTTAATTTGGACTTTGACTTGCAAATGTCTGAATATTACATAATTTATCTATGGTAGCCCTGGGATTGGAATTTACTAATTAACACAAGAGAAGGGCATCAAAATCCAGGCTGTGCTGTGACACTTGAGGAGAGCAAATGTAGCCTCTCATTTGTTACAGATAAACATTAATATCTTTATTCTATTTATTAATAATTAATTGCCCCAGGCTCTGATTCAAGTATAATTGTACCTTATGAAAGCCCACAGCAGAGAAATATTGTGCAAAATGCAAAACACCAATTTTATCATGAGTAATAAAAATTCAATTAAGTTTAGAATAAATGTGCGAGTTAGTAACCCAAGCTTAACATAAAGCCACGGAATGTAAATAGATTTTGGAAAACAAAATAACAAGGGTGTGACAATTTATAAAGTGTATGGAAAATCCATCATTGCCTTCTACACACTGGCAAGAAAAGGCCCACATTATGGGAGAGGAGAATAATTTTTGACATTTTTATTGTGCTTTATAGCTGGAACAGTCCAACAAGGAAGCTGGATAGGAGGTTTCTTATACAGCGTAGCTTGAGGGGAAATAAAAAGTAAATCTCCCAGAATTATTTCTTCCATGCACCTTTGCTGGGGCCTGGGATCCTGAAGTGTTGGTGAGGGTCTTCCCTTCAGAAAGCCTGGGTGGAAAATATGAGCACGAACATGGCATCAGAGGGTTCGGGACCCGGGCTCCGTACTTAATTTGCTCTGTAACTAACGACAAGGCCATTTCACCTATATGATCCTCAGTTTACACATCAGAAACATAAAATCACAGATAATATTATTACTAAACATGTTATGAGAGAATAAAATGAGATATTAATTAAAGCACTTTACATATATCATGGAGGTTAATGAAGGTTACACAAACAGCGACGTTATCATGCAATTTGAGGAAGTTAGTATCTTCCGTTGTGTGTTTTTTTATTCCTACAGAATTTTCATGTTCAGAAAATTTTGTTCTTCCAAAGAAGAGCCTCTAAAAAGAATTTTTCCAGCAGTTCCATCGTTTCTCCAAAGAGTATGGCAATTCTTATTTGAAAATGGAATTTAAGGGGCACCTGGGTGGCTCAGTCAGTTGAGCGTCCACTTTCGGCTCAGGTCACAATCTCGCGGGTTTGTGGGTTCAAGCCCTGCGTTGGGTTCTGGGCTGACAGCTCAGAGCCTGGAGCCTGCTTCAGATTCTGTGTCTCCCTCTCTTTCTGCTCCTCCCCTGCTCTCTCGCTCTCTCTCTCTCTCTCTCTCTCTCTCCAAAATAAATAAACATTAAAAAATGGATTTTAAAAGTCATGCCAAAATAAAATGGCTAATTTACGGTCACAACCAATTTTTTTTTTGAAACTAGAAAATGTGTAAACAAGTTTTATCACTCACTTGCTTCAGAAAACTAGAGTTCATTCTTCATGAAGATATTCTAAGGAATAAGTCATAGATTTTGAAAGCAGTCTCTAAGAAAGACTCTCAGCAGTGTTCCGAATAGTGATATCATGGTAGACTCCCTGGATTAGAGCATCCTGGGGCTGGAAAGGACCACTCAGACCACCGCCCGCAGCTCTCTGTGTGATGCTAAAACTCCTTCCATCGTCGTGCTCATCGCTGGTGGTCCAGGCTATGGTTGCATACTCTAAGTGACACAGGACTCACCATTCCACATTGTAGTCCATACTATCTTTGGTTATTTATGCCTTTTGAAAATCCTTCTAATAATGGAGTTGGAATCTGTTTTCCTGCAACATTTTTCTTCCAAAATTGCCATCTATCCTGGCTCTATCCATGCTCTGTTTACTCTTCTTTCAAGTTAAGCAAATTTTCAGGTTTTCAATGATGTTTTCATTATACTCAATCATTTTTTAATAGCCTGGCTTCTTCAGTCTATGAAAGTGTACCCAGAATTAAATGTATCTCTTCAAGTGTGTTCTGAGCGGGGTAGGTCGTGCATTTGTGTGTTGGCACGTGTGTGTGTGTCTGTACTGTGTACGTATGCATATGACTGTATGTCCTCTTGCTTTTAACAGACTGTGTAGGAAATGATGGTGTTTATTTATTTACTCAATGAATATTAATTAAGGTCTTGACATGCAGGGTGCTGATGCTGCTAGTCAGACATCAAAGACATGCACGATAGATATATTTCCTGCTCTCGGGAGGCTAGTTGGAGAGAGACAAATATATCAATGTATAATTATCTAGGTAAATATTGAGAAAACGAAAGTAGAGTAAGGTAATAGGGAATGGCTGATGAAGAAAGGGTAGCTCTTTGAGATCAGGTGATCGGGATAGGCCTTGCTCATCATGTAACTTTTTATTTTAATCAGCATATCTTTTTAAAAAATTTTATTATGGAAGTACAATTGACATACAATGTTATATTAGGTCCCAGGTATGCAACGTATTGATTTGACAACTCTATACTTACTCAGTGCTCACCATGATGAGTGTAGCCACCATACAGAATTATTACAATATTATTGACTATATTCCTGATTCTATAATTTTAATCCCTGCGACTTATTTTTTTTAATTGAAGTACAGTTGACACACAATGTTACATTAGCTTCAGGTGCACAACATAGCGATTCGACAAGTCTATACATCACGCGACTTGTTTATTTTATAACTGGAAATTTGTACCTCTTAATCCCCTTGATGTATTTCACCCATGTTTCCTAACACCCTCCCCTCTGGCAACCACATTCTGTTCTCTGTAATGATGTAATATTTAACCATTTTTTAAAATGTTTATTTATTTTTGAGAGAGAGAGAGAGACAGAGCATGAGCAGGGAAGGGGCAGAGAGAGAGGGAGACACAGAATCTGAAGCAGGCTCCAAGCTCTGAGCTGTCAGCACAGAGCCCGACACGGGGCTTGAACTCACGAGCTGTGAGATCATGACCTGAGCTGAAGTCGGACACTCAACCGACTGAGCCACCCAGGTGCCCCAATGATGTAACATTTAAATAGGAGGCAGAAAAAAAGCAAAGGAATGAACCAGTGGAATCTGAAGGAAGAGCATTTCTGGCAGAGCAAGTACAAAGGCTCAGGAGCAAGTGAGCTTGGCATGTCTGAGAAACCATAAGAGACCTGGGTGCCTCTGGTTAAATGTGCAAGAGGGAGGGTGGTAAGAGGTAAGGTCAGGGAGTTAGGCACAAATCATATGCTATCACACCTTGTAGGATTTGATAATAAATTGATTCCATGCCAAGAGGAATAGGGAATCCATTGGGTGTTTTCATCAAAGACTGTCATTTTGAGATCACTGACTTTGGCTCCAGGGTAGGGAATTGATCTGGGTGACAGTGGTAGGGAAGCCATGGAGAGAAGTGGGGAGATCACCTGGGATGAGTGATAGCTGAAGACTAGGCAGGTAAAATGGTGTTCTGATGACCAATTCCAGTGTGTATCTATGTGTGTGAGAGTGGTGGAGGTCACCACACCAATAAGCAATGCTCAAGACACCAACTGTGTGTCCCACAATTCAACCCAGTTCTGACGCTATCCGTGCGAGTATCCGAGACAGTATCAGATTCCACAGGTTGAGGGCTGAGTCCCGCAAGTCTGCCCCCGACTCTAACACTTCAGACTTCAGTCCAGTCCCAAGCTCAGGTTGTGACCTGTACTTCTGATTCGCTGGCTATAGATCAGAGGTTCCCACAAGCCCCTGGGTGGGTGCAATTAATTTGCTAGAGTGGCTCACAGAACTCAGGACATGCTTTTACTCTCTGGATCACTGATTTATTATGAAAAGATATAACTCAGGAACAAGCAGATGAAAGGGATGTAGAGGGCAAGGCAGGGCGAAAGGGCTCCATGCTTCCTTGCCTTCTCCAGGCTGGGCTTTCCCAGCAGCTTCATGTGAGTTCACCAACCCAGAATCTCTCTGAACTCTGCCCTTTTGGGGTTTTATGGGGGCTTCAGTACACAGAACAGGATGGATACAACCTCCAGCCCAAGAAGTGTGTGTGTTGGGAAGGAGAGAGGAGGGACCTTAATTTCCAACTCCCCAGTAGCTTCCAACCAGCCCTTCAAGCCACCTCATTAACATAACAAAAGACACCTTCATTGCTTTTATCAGGTAGGAGGATTCCAAGAGCTTTTGGAACTCTCTGCCAATGACAGGATGAAGACCAACTACATATTTCTTAGGATAAATCACAATATCACAGCCAAAGATGTTGGGGACTTGAACTAGGGCAAGTGGTTGAATGTGGAATCTACTTGAAGAGTAGTGTTCACAGGACTTGTTGATAATTATAGGGATGGAAAAATAGAGGGTTAAGGAATTCATTGTAGAACACGTGCATGACAGTTTTTACAAACAGGTAAAGAATCAGTGGGTCCAAAGAAAAGTTTTACTGATATGTGAAAAATTATATTCTGACACAGCCCATTCACAGCATGGCACAACCAATAATATAACACTGGACTCTTTTTTTTTTTTTTTTTTTTTTTGAGCCTTGTTACTCATGATTTGGCCTTGAGCAAAAAAAAATTTCCCATCACTGGCCACCTCAGGTTTTTTTGTATGTAGAAATTAAAAGGTAAAGTATATACTCTCTACAAGTCCATTTACTTCATTTGTGCAATGTCTCCAAGGATTAAACGCAACCTTTATTTGTTAATAGATATTCTGAACCCATTAGTGACTTTGCTGGTGACTTTACTTCCTAGGGGCCTGCAAGAGAAGTATTTCCCAAGGGAAAAGTGTATAGAATTCCATTAGGAGTGTACCCAATGAATTGAGATGTCATTTAAAGCTTACACAGAATCCCATTCTGATGACCTGACCTAATAAAACAGACTGAATAAACAGAAATTTGCCTCACTAATGCCTTGGGCAGAGGGAAGAGGCTCAATCTAGTTATTATACTCTACTATGTGTTTGACAATGTTGCGAGTTCTTCAGCCAAAAGATTAATCTAAAAAGTCAGTAAATGTTTGTTCAGTGGGGAAAGAAATGCATGATGATTGAATTACATATTATAGCTTCATTGATTGACAGCAAAAGTACTGAGATATTTGGCCTGGCAAATTGAAACTCTTGCATAGGAAGTAAAAAAAAAGGAAGAAACCTTGATTGTGTAATCAGAGCATGTTAACACACTGTTATTATTTCAAATATGTGTTTTCTCCCTTTTGCAAGAAAAAAAAAAATCTGAGAAAGAGCCTTGGTTTGTTTACACAAAAGATCCTATAGGCCAGGATCGTAAAATATAAATAGGCAAGCAGCCAGAACTAACAATGGAAGAAAGGTAGAAATGGGAAACATTTGGGCAAAGTGGGAGAAAAATGCAGGAGAAAGCCGGACAGAGGGCAAATTCAAACACTATACCTCTCTTATCTTCAGTTACCCTGAGTTGGTGAGGGAGGGGGAATAGGAAAACAAATTTCTCCATCAATCTTGCCAAATTCTTCTTATTAACTCTTTAACTGTTCCTGTCCAGAGAAAAAGTTCATTTGAAACCCTTCTTTTTAAAAGCATCCAAATAAATAAGAAGCAAACTTAGTGTACCTTTTCACTAGCCTTTTGGTCAGTGGTTCTCAAGCTCTAATAACTGTAGGAATCACCCAGGGAACTTGCTGAAAATGCACATGCCAGGGCTCCACTCCCCAAAGATGCAGACTTCACCTCTGAGGTGGAGCCCCCAGCCTACCTTTTTCCAAACATCTCAGCTGATTCTGATGCAGGTAGGTCCACAGACCACATTTGAATATCCATCTTTTTTGTTTTTTAATGTTTATTGATTTTTGAGAGAGAGAGAGCAGGGGAGGGGCAGAGAGAGAGAGTCAGAGACACAGAATCCGAAGCAGAATCTGATGCAGGGCTCCAACTCAGGAACTGTGAGATCATGACCTGGGCCAAATTGGCTCAACAGACTGAGCCACCCAGGTGCCCCTGAATAGCCATCTTTCAAGAGGCCACAGAGTATGTAGTCAGGCTCTTTCCCTTTGTTGTATCAAAGTTGAGCTGAAAAGGGTAATTTTTCTGGTTTAGGGGCATTTATCTTTGGTGAAATTCTATAGGTAGAGGGGAACTATCATAAAATTTGCTGACTGGATAAAATGCAAAGTTCAAGCCTGTGCTGCTTAAAAGAAACGCACCAGGAAAACGGGCGCATGGGAGAAAATTTTTATTCCAGCTCAGTAGAACTCAAGGTAAGAAACATTCAATGGGAAAAGGCTGGTTATTTTATACTGCTGAAGCACAGTCTCCAATAAAGAGATAACAATTGTGAGCATTTATGCACCAATAAAACATCAAATATATAAAATGTAACTTTTCAAAATAGGGCAAATTTTTAAAAATTGTGAGAGGTTTTAATATAAATTGTGTAATTGAAACAGCCTTGCAGCTGATTCTACCCAGTTTCCTCTGTATTTAATTTGTATTAAAGGCAACATAAACCTTTTATTGATTTTGGTAAAAGCATAAAAATTACTCCACGCTTAATTTGGTAGTGAAAAGTAGAGCACAGAATGTGAGCAAAACAAAACAACTGAAAATACTATTTATTTGAAACAAAAGATAAAATTAAAAAGCCAATGAATGGCCACGTCTTTAAGTTAATCAGTAACATGTAACAGCAATTTTAAATGAGAGTAGATGTGGGAGACCCTATGCCAGACATAGAGGGTACTTTTTATTTATCTAAATGAACTTTTAGTGGGTTTACTCTTTTCCTCCCTCCAAATGTAACCATGCTATGTTATCCACCATAAATTTATGGTATGTGTGTATGCGTGTGTGTGTGTGTGTTACAGTAATGCAGGAGAAAATAATAGAAACACAAAAATAGTGATTAACAAAAACACTTTTCTGTTTGTTTCCAAAATGTGTTAGTACGTAAAACAGCAACACAGTCGTTGTGGGTTTTTTGTTTTGTTTTGTTTGTTTTTGTTTTTTATTTTTTGCAACATAGTACTTGAATACTTCTTTGTTTTATGGTATAATGAAATATCATAAGCTAATCTTGTACAATTCTTGTTCAAGATCTAAAATTAAAAATTTCTCAGGGTGCTTGGGTGGCTCAGTTGGTTAAGCATCCGACTTCATCTCAGGTCATGATCTCACCGTTCATGAGTTCAAGCCCCAGGTCGGGCTCTGAGCTGACAGTTCTGAGCCTGGAGCCTGCTTCAGATCCTGTGTCTCCCTCTCTCTCTGCTCTTCTCCAACTTGCGCGTACTCTCTCTCTCAAAAATAAATAAACATTAAAAAAAGTTTTTTTTTAAGTTGTTTTTCAAAGACCCCAGGTATTTAAGACCAGAATCTGTGTGGTAGGGGCACTGGTTGCTACTTTGTTTCTGGGTCTTTTAGGTGGACAGCATAATAGGGGGAGGAAATACGTGTGTTTATGTACATCCACGTATACATGACGTATGTGTATATAAATATGAAAATGCGTGTCACATACATGCATATTTATTTACATGTATTTATAAAGATAGAATATATGCTTCCAATTAAAATTTAGGGTTACCAAGTTTTAACCTTAATTTCTTCAATCTTACGTCTATATAACATCCTGTTATGTCAAAAAGCTCGGTTTGCGGTGTCACCAGCTTAATGGTTAATGTGTGAAATTCCAAAATTCATGACAGTCTCAGAATAACAATGTCAGTGCCACCTCGAAAGCATGGTCACTAAGACTTTCTAAAAATAATCTTACTGTTGAGGTGCCTGGGTGGCTTAGTCGGTTGAGTGTCTGACTTTGGCTCAGGTCATGATCTCACAGCTCATGGGTTTGAGCCCCACATTGGGCTCTGTGCTGACAGCTCGGAGCCTGGAGCCTGCTTCAGATTCCGTGTCTCCTTCTTTCTCTACTCCTTTCCTGCTCGTTCTCTCTCTCTCTCTCTCTCTCTCTCTCTCTCTCTCCCCCTGTCTCTGTCTCTCTGTCTCTCTCTCAAAAATAAATAAACATTAAAAAACTTTAAAAGTAATCTTACTATTTAGGATATATGCCACTAGAGATATTCAGTATAATAAATGTTTTACATTGCTTGAAATAATTCTTCTATGTATGGCTATGCTACTAACTCAATACACAGCTCGGTTCCTTTGTTTTACTATGCTTTTGATTTTTAGGAACTGCTTTTTAAATTTTATTTTTATTTTCTATTTATATTAAATATCTGATCCTGAGATAAAACATATAAAACAAGATATATTTAGATATTTCTAGCTTCAATCTCTGTCCCTTAGACCTTC